>NC_069501.1:582650295-582950295 GCF_027579735.1 Bombina bombina | reverse complement strand
CCTACCTTGTCTTCACCACACCGGGCCGAACTCCTGATCCGATCCGGGCGATGTCTTCCTCCAAGCGGCAAAGAAGAATTCTTCCTCCGGCGATGTCATCCTCCAAGCGGCAAAGAAGAATTCTTCCTCCGGCGACATCTTCCTCCAAGCGGCAGCAAAGTCTTCATTCTTCCGGCGGCATCTTCAATCTTCTTTCTTCGCTCCGCCGCCGCGGAGCATCCATCCCGGCCAACTGCTGAACTTGGAATGAGGTACCTTTAAATGACGTCATCCAAGATGGCGTCCGCCGAATTCCGATTGGCTGATAGGATTCTATCAGCCAATCGGAATTAAGTTAAAAAAATCTGATTGGCTGATTGAATCAGCCAATCAGATTCAAGTTCAATCCGATTGGCTGATCCAATCAGCCAATCAGATTGAGCTCGCATTCTATTGGCTGTTCCGATCAGCCAATAGAATGCAAGCTCAATCTGATTGGCTGATTGGATCAGCCAATCGGATTGAACTTGAATCTGATTGGCTGATTCAATCAGCCAATCAGATTTTTTTAACTTAATTCCGATTGGCTGATAGAATCCTATCAGCCAATCGGAATTCGGCGGACGCCATCTTGGATGACGTCATTTAAAGGTACCTCATTCCAAGTTCAGCAGTCGGCCGGGATGGATGCTCCGCGGCGGCGGAGCGAAGAAAGAAGATTGAAGATGCCGCCGGAAGAAAGAAGACTTTGCTGCCGCTTGGAGGAAGACGTCGCCGGAGGAAGAATTCTTCTTTGCCGCTTGGAGGATGACATCGCCCGGATCGGATCAGGAGTTCGGCCCGGTGTGGTGAAGACAAGGTAGGGAGATCTTCAGGGGGGTAGTGTTAGGCTTTTTTAAGGGGGGTTTGGGTGGGTTTAGAATAGGGGTATGTGGGTGGTGGGTTGTAATGGGGGGGGGGTATTGTATTTGTTGTATGCAAAAGAGCTGAATTCTTTGGGGCATGCCCCACAAAAGGCCCTTTTAAGGGCTGGTAAGGTAAAGAGCTTTGAAATTTGTTGAATTTAGAATAGGGCAGGGATTTTTTTTTATTTTGGGGGTTTATTATTTTATTAGGGGGCTTAGAATAGGTGTAATTAGCTTAAATATCTTGTAATCTTTTTTTTATTTTTTGTAATTTAGTGTTTGTTTTTTTTTGTAATTTAGTTTAGTTAATTTAATTGTATTTTTAGATAGATGTTTGTAGTTTATTAAATTTATTGATAGTGTAGGTGTATTTGTAACTTAGGTTAGGATTTATTTTACAGGTAATTGGGTAATTATTTTAACTAGGTAGATATTAAATAGTTAATAACTATTTAATATCTATTATACCTAGTTAAAATAATTAACAATTTACCTGTAAAATAAATATTAACCCTAACATAGCTACAATGTAATTATTAATTATATTGTAGCTATCTTAGGGTTTATTTTATAGGTAAGTATTTAGATTTAAATAGGAATATTTTAGTTTATAAATGAATTAGATTAATTTAATATAAATTTAGTTAGGGTTAGATAGAGTTAATATAGTTAATATAAATACTATAGTAACTATATTAACTATATTAACCCTAATATAATTAGGGTTAATATAGTTAATATATATAATGTAATACCTATATTAACTATAATATACTTAGGGTTAATATAGATAATATAGCTGGCGGCGGGGTAGGTAGATTAAATTAGGGGTTAATCATTTTAATAGAGATGGCGGCGGTGTAAGGGGCTTACATTAGGGGTTAATAATTTTAATATAGATGGCGGCGGTGTTAGGGGCTCACTTTAGGGGGTTATATATATAATATAGCTGGCGGCGGGGTACGGGAGCGGCGGTTTAGGGGTTAATAACTTTATTAGGTTGCGGCGGGGTAAAGGAGCGGCGGTTTAGGGGTTAATAGCTTTTTTATTGTTAGGCTAGTGAGGGGGGATAGCGGATAGAGGGTTAGACAGTGCGGGCTATGTTAGGGAGGCGTGTTAGACAGTGCGGGCTATGTTAGGGAGGCGTGTTAGACAGTGCGGGTGTTTTAAACTTTAGTCAGGTTTTATAGGCGCCAGCAGTTTCTAACGTGCCGCAAGTCACTGGCGACGCCAGAAATTTGTACTTACGCAGATTTCTGGACATCGCTGGTTTGTGAGACTTACGGCACGTTAGCATCTGACGGCGACCTATATGGGATGGCTCGAGTTGCGAGCTGAAACTGCGGGCGACGCCGGTTCCCTCGCTTGCGCCGCAAACTGCGATCGATATCGGATCGCGCCCGACGTGGGAGGGATGGAATAATCTTGTAGTTTTGGGAAATCTTTTCCTCCTCCTAGTGGCAAGGAGCTGAATCAAATGAGTAATTGACTTGTAGACTCTAAGCAAAGAAGGAAATTAATCAGGTACGCATATTTTTTTTAATTTATTTTTTCAACATTTTTAAAAAAAAAAAACTTAGCAATATGTACTTTGGGCAGTAGCTGTAACTTTAACAGCTTTGCAATGAGAAAGATTCATTTTTACAATCAAATCGGTTTTGCTCCATACTAAAGAATAGAGCCTGTAGGCTTCTCAGTGTCTCTAAACCTTGTAAATAAATGAAACACTGAAGTGGTAATGAATAAAAGATTTAAAATTAATAAACAAGAACAGCAGCAGAGTCATTTAGCAATTAAAGGTGTTGCTGGAGGGACAGCAGTTAATATTGTTTTTAAATGAATGACACTCAAATTAAAAACAAAGCAGTTGTCTATTTTATATGAATTTTCTGTTTCATGTATTATTTTATAAATGTAATTAAAGGTACCTAAGAGTCGAATTTTAAATGCCCAGTGCTGTATTTCATATTCCATGATGAAGCAAATATGTAAGCTTTACTTTTGTTCTCGACATTCAGGACCTATTGAAAAATATAATACTTTTTCTAAAAAAAATATTCCTTAATTGTGCTGCTGATGACTTGTATCAGTAGCACTAGCATCTGTTACTCTACTGCACTGACCAGATTCCCATTGGAAATAGCAGACAAATTGAATTCTTGTTAACTTTACTAGTACTTTGCACTGAGAAAAAACAAGGCCTTTCTGTCCATCACAAAACAGTTTAAGCAGCTTTTCATATCACTGTTAGGGGTCAATTTATCATAGTGCGAGTGGACATGATAGGATGTAGCGTACCATGTCCGCCGCAAAACGATAAATGCTGACAGTGTACGCTGTCGGCATTTATCATTGCACAAGCAGTTCTTGTGAACTGCTTTTGCAATGCCGCCTCCTGCAGATTTGCGGCCGCTAGCAGGGGGTGTCAATCAACCCAATCGTATCCGATCGGGTTGATTTCTGTCCGCAGCCTCAGAGCAGGCAGACAAGTTATGGAGCATAAAGGCTCGCTCGGAAACAGGGGCATCAAGCTCCATTCGGAGCTTGATAATTGGGCCCCATAGACTTTTTATTACTTTTACTTTTTTGCTTAAGTAAAACATATACTCAAGTTCTTTACAGACAACATGAAAGTTAATTCATGAACGCAATGATGTATTTGGAAATTTATTTAAAAAAATTACTCAAAATGTTCTGAAAATATTAATTATCTGTCATGTTTTAGTTTGGCTTTGGCCCCCCGCTGTGGGGTTTCCGATACCATTGACTGAGGCTACTCCAAGAACACTTCTCCGCCACCGCACTACACTCCCCCTCTCCCACCGGTGCTGCGTGAGAGGGGGTTTTCACATAAGAGGAGGCTAGCCTGGCTATAGAGGGCGGTAAATCAAAGTGCAGGTAACCGCGACAGAGGCCCTACAAAGTAACACCTCGGTACTAACTAATCTCACCTAAGGCTTCCTTCCTCGGACTCCGACCGAGGGTTGCCGAAATTATTTGCCCTGGGGGGTCGTTCTATCCCCCTTTGAGGTTCTTTGTTCTGGTGCAGAAACGGAGAGGCGGATCGATTGGCTGTGGGGGAACGGAAACTGGTGAGTCCTCCTGTAGTGGCGGGTGGAGAATTGAGAAGGGCTGCTGTGTCGTTATACTGGAGATTGCCTAGCTGAAGGGCTCTTCGGCTCCCCTGTCTGCTGGAGCTGCATGCAGAGAAATAAATATCAGTGAGGTCTGCTTAAACTGTAAAATGAAACCCAGTTGTTAAGCCGAGGGTAGCAGAGGAGTAGGCCAAGACAAGAAAGGGCTGTGGCTCCACGAAAGGTACTATAGCAAGATCGTTTTACTTTATTTTGCTTGAAAATCTTTTCAATAAAAGCTGGCCCCAGCGGACTTCAATAAACCGGTATATTACTGGAAAAGACTTTTACAGTACAGAAAGAAGTGCCCTTGATGTATAACTATAAATCATTAAGTGCCTGAAGGTGCTATAGCGGTATAAATAGTAGCTGCTGATGCATATGACTCTCCTTTACTGTTTGTAGGGTGGAAAATAAGTCACTTAATAGTTGCTGAAGTTAAGTTACAGTGTTGATTCATAGCTCAAGAGACAAAGTGTCTTTTCTTCCTGTGTTCTTTTTTTTTTTCTCTCTCTTTGTTACTTTTCCTTTTGTCTTTCTGTCTTGGTGGAAAATTGAATGCTTCTGTGATTGCTATGAAGCTATAATTCTGGGGAAACTAATTGTGTGAGTTGTATATTTCATAAAATATATATTAAGCTTGTGATGACAATATTAGGTTAAACTTACTGCTGTAGCAGTCAGGATATTGGTAACTCATGTTAAGGGTCCTTACTGCTACATTTTGTTAGTTAATGATACCTGAATGATATAAACGGTTAAACAAAAAGTGATCCTTTAGTTGTTATTTGTTTCACTGAAGTCTACAGAACTTTTTGCATAAAGTTTTGTAAAAAGGAGATTTAATTTATTTAAATATTCTTGTCTTAACATAACTTTGCTTTTGCATTTAGCGGTAGGGCAGTGTTCACTTGGCCCGCGAGGGGAGGAGAAGGGAAGAGTAGGGAGAAACCTAGGGTTTCTCCCCCCTTCTTCTTTCCCTGCTCCTATTTTTTAGTTACCCTCTTATTCCTATACAGTACTAGTAAAGCACATTTTAACGGATAGATTATCTTTGGGTAGTGGGGGGTGGCTCTCCAGATATGCCCAATGCATCTTTAATCAAAACTGTTCTCTTTCCGCTGTCCTGCCTATGGCTGGTTAAGTGACTCCCCCTCACTGACTTTAAATTAATCAATCCTTGAGCAATTTTTGTTTTCTGCTCTAGGTCTTATTTACTTTGGTTCCCCCCTGGATACAATTTTACTGCTCCAGGGCTTACGCACTTGCACTTTTCCTTGGGGTGTTTTTTTTTTTTCCTCTTCTTTTTTCTTTCTCTTTACTTTCTTTTTCTGCACTACACTATTAAGAAATTGCACGTCAAGGTACGAGGTTCTTAGGTGCACGTGGTTGAGCTATTCACTATTTTTCACGGTGTATGGATAAATTCCTTCACACTCACTCCCGGACTCCTTCTCCAGCCATGGCGGCCAAGCAGAGAGAGAGGAGGACAAAAGCCACTGCTGAATCACTTACAGACATACCCTTGTCTGCAGCAAACATATCACCTATAAATGAGGTAACTAATATACAAGTCTTAGTGTCTAGTATCTCAGAGGCTTTAACCCCTAAATTCGACGCATTAAGGTCAGAGATCAAACAAGATATTACTCTATTAATGCAAGAGATAAAATTATTTGCAAATAGGTTAGACGAAGCAGAACAGAGAGTATCCGATCTGGAAGACCTTACTACAGCTCACGGGTTCTAACCTAGAAACCAATAATGCAATTATCTCTAGAATGCAGAGTAAAATTGAAGACCTTGAAAATCGCACTAGGAGGAATAATATCCGCATTATAGGGGTACCCGAGGGGGGACAATCGGAAGATTTAAGCTCATTTATCCCAGAAGTATTAGTACAGCTCCTTAAAATCCCTCCTAATCACCCACAGATAGCAGTCGAGAGGATACACAGAATGGGGAAATTTTTTAATCAGACATAGTTTTCCTACAGGAAACACATATAAGTCTGGAGGAAACTTTGAAGCTCAAAATGGGATGGGTGAAAGAAGTTTATGGCTCACCAGGTAATGGTAGGAGAAGGGGGGTAGCCATACTGATGGGGAAAAGGATAAATGCAGAAATCCTACATGCCTTAGCAGATCCAGAGGGGAGATTTAAGTTCTTAAAGATTAAAATTGACAATTAAATGTTTTCGCTCTTTAATATATATGCACCCAATGTTATTGACCCAGAATTCTGGAATCAGCTGCAAGCCAAAATCCTTTCTTTTATGGAAGGATATTTAATTCTTGGAGGAGACTGTAATATGGCCCCTCACTGTCCCTTAGATAGATTAAGGGAAAATGCGAAACAAAAAAGAATAAAAAAGACAACTTAGAAACCAAATTACTGGCTAAAATCAAGCAGAACTTAAATATTAGAGATATATGGAGGATCCAGAATCCTGATGCCAGGGAATTTGCTTGCTTATCTAAAGCACATAAAACAACGTCAAGAATCAATTTCTTCTTGATTGATGAAAGGCTGTGCACAGCTAAGGTAAGAGCAAAAATATTACCTATTTTTCTTTCAGATCATGGACCAATCTCCCTGGACTTCCAATTGAAATTCTCTAAACCAAAATTCTTACGGTTCCACTTTCCCTCCTTCTTAGCATCAGACTCAAAATTTAAGACTCAGCTGAAGATTAAACTCAATGATTATACACATTGTAATCAGGAATATCGGGACCGCCCTGTAATTTTTTGGGAAGCGGCAAAAGCAGTTCTGAGAGGTGAAATTATTACTTATAATGCAATGATAAATAAGAAATTAAAACTAAGAGAGAGAGCTAAATAACTCAGTGATAAACTCATATAATCATCTCCTTTTGGTAAAAAACTTGGTTAATTGGGCAAAATATATTCGAGCTAAAAATGACAAGGATACATTTGCAATTTATAGAGAGACCCAAAAAGATTTAAAATTGCAATCTAAATTATACAGATACGGGAATAAATCAGGAAAACTACTTGCCAAACTGGTAAAGAATGATAAAAAGTCATCATTTATTGAGAAACTTTATTCAGGTGGGAAGCTTCTCATGGAGAATGAAGATATATATAAGGAATTGGCTAAATATTATCAAGAGATATATACCTCTAGAAAATCAGACCCATCACAGGCAGAGGCTTTTTGGAGTAAAATCTGTTGCCCTAAAGTATCTGAAGAATTAATAAAGACTCTTAACGCCCCGATTGTAGTGGAAGAAATAGAGAAAGTGATCTCTGAATCTGCAATGAATAAAGCCTCAGGGCCGGATGGTTTACCAAACGAATTTTATAAGATTTTTTCATCAGAGACTGCGCCTTACCTCTGCAATCTATATAATGCTATGTATATTAAAGGAGAACCGGTGCCGAAATCTTTCTCAGCTTCATTTACAACCTTCATCCTTAAAGAGGGGAAAGACCAAGCTCAGAGAGAGTCATATAGGCCAATAGCCTTATTAAACGCCGACTATAAGATTTTTATGTCAATCTTGGCAAAAAGATTGCAGGGGATATTGCCTAACATCATAAATAAAGATCAAGCGTGTTTTTTAAATTCCCAAAAGTCCTCAGCAAAAATTAGAGAGGTATTGGTGGTAACAGAATACTTTTACAATGCAGAGGGGGAGGGAGGGGCAAACTCCTGATTTAGCTATCGTGACAATTGATGCTGAGAAAGCATTTGACTCGATTCAGCATGATCATCTTTTCTCCTCTTTGGGTCAGTTTGGATTCAAAGGATGTTTCCCTAATTTTATTAAAAATTTGTACAGCTATCCTCACACGAAAGTAATAGTTAATAATACAGTGTCCTCACAAATTACGCTTAATAGAGGAACTCGGCAGGGGTGTCCTCTCTCTCCTCTTTAACCTCTGTATCGAACCACTAGCAATCGGGATCAGATCACAATTAGAAGGAATTGTGATAGGTAAACAAGAGATGAAATTAGCTTTATATGCGGATGACATACTTATTTATTTATCAAATACTAAAAATAATATGCCTAAACTCCTGCAAATTATTAATCAATTTGGGTCATTCTCTGGCTATAAAATAAATGCTACGAAATCAGAGTTGCTCTGGCTCAGGAAAAATAATAACTCTTTTCTTAACAGTCCATGTAGAACAGTTAAGGAGTCATTTAAATATCTAGGGATCTTAATACCTAATAAACCAAACAATCTGTATAATCTTAACATTCCTCCAATCTTGACAAAAATTAAAGATAATCTCAGATGCTGGGAAAATCTACCACTTTCTATCTCGGGACAGATAGCCTTATTTAAAATGGTCCTTCTCCCTAAATTATTGTATGTTTTACAGAATACTGCACTAATACTTTTAGAAAGGGATATTCGAGTCTTAAACAGCTTGCTTAGAGGTTTTATATGGCAGAAGAGGAAACCCAGGATAGCTCTGAATAAACTAACACAGGCCAAAGTATTTGGAGGTTTTGCGTTACCTGACATACAACTTAATAACTTTGCTTTTCTAGCACTAATCGTGGTAGACTGGGTTTTTTGTAATAATTATGTCTTGAATAACGCATTGGAGGAGAGTGTTTGCGACCCATATCTCCCATGCGCACTGTTGCACTGCAAGCCAAAAGGATTGCCAACTAGAATTAAGAGAATTAAAATGATTTCTAACCCATTAAAGGCATGGTGGAGGATAGGGAAGCTTCTCTCCATAAACTGCAAGGTCTCTAAGTATCTTCCCCTTATGGGGAACCCATTATTTCAAGCCGGGTTGGATTAATCAATTTTTAAGAATTGGCAGTCAGTAGGGCTGAATAGGATTACACAATTCATTGATGGGGAAAAAAATGTATCAAAACATTTGAAGAAATTAAGAATAGTTTTAATCTCTCTAATAGGGAGTTTTTTGCTTATTTGCAAGTGAGGCATTATGCTTTAGAGCTAATGAGGGAGGCAAAGTGACAATGGGAATTAGGCAGTCTAGAGGAATGGTTCATGTTAGTTAAGAAAGGTCTATGTTCATTTCTCACTGTTATTATCTTCTAGGAGCTGGAAAAGGGAGACAAACTCTTGAGAAAATTGCTCAAGATTGGAGCTTAATTTTGGCCCAGGATAATATCGATCATAAACTCATACAAAAGTCCATACATAAAGTGGCACAGGCTACCATCTCAGCAACATGGAGAGAAGCACATCTTAAATTGTTACATAAATTTCACTACACGCCGGAAAAAGGCCATAAGCTTCAGAATATGAATTTCCATAAATGCCCCAAATGTTCCTTGGTTGCGGCAGATCTTCTGCACATGTTGTTCAACTGCCCTCTGATTAGGCAATTCTGGCGTAAATTAGAATATTGGATGAACTCTTCCCTTAAGATCTCCCCTCTGGAGCTGTCGGTAAGTCTGATTATGTTCTGTTTTGAAAATCAGCAAGAACAACAGCCAAATGAAAAAATAATAAGTGTATCTATCTTGGCAGCTAGGTATTTAATTTTTAAAAAATGGAAGACTAGAGAAATACCTAGTGTGGCAGAGATAAAAAATTATCTTAAAAAACAATGCATTTTAGAACAGCGAGACTCCAATATAAACAATGAATCTGATATCAGAAAATTCTTTGGTAAGTTGGCACCATTTATTAAGTATCTACCGAATACAGAGATAGATTATATTATATTCCACTTTCGGAATACAGAACTGGTACTTTTAGGGATATGGTAATTGGATCTGGTAGACCTGAAAGAGTGATAGGGGAAGAGAGGGAGAAAATCTTGTTTTTTTTTTGTTTGTTTTTTTTCTCTGTTTTGTTCTGTTTTTATTTTTGTTTTGCTCCTTCCTAGGTTGGTCTAGGAACTAAAAATGGTTCAGCAATATAAATTAGATATTACAAGGTTTAATGGGATTAGCTGTGAGTTAGATCACGCTAATATTATTCCTATTCTATCTTTTGTTTCTTTGACAATCTAATATCTGTGATTTTAATTGCATTAATAATATAATAATGTAGATATAATTTGTGATTAATAATTGACTTGTTTGAAGGTGTGCCTTGCATGGCATAAATAATATGTTGGAATTTTTTGATGTTGAATATATATATATGCTGAAACAATAAAACAAAAGAAAAAAAATGGCATGCTTTAGCTGAATAATGAAAGTTTAATTTTGATTGAGCGTCCCTTTAACTTTAAAATCTTTGACGTTATGGGTATATATACTGGTATGATTTTTATATTGCAGAAAACGGCTAATTATGTGCAAAAAATTGTGTATTTTTTAGTAAAACTCCTAAGAATTTGCTCTGACCTTTCCCTAAACCCACCATTTCCCCTTTAGTCTTATTTAGCTGATTCCCAAAGTCAATTATATTACACATCTCTAGCGACTGCTACTAATAACTTTCCATCCTTCAGACAAGAAATGAATGCTGATTATGTTCCTGTGATAAAATCAGCTGAAGTACAAGCTGCCCTCACAAACTAATCCAATACATTGCAAAACCAATATTAGTTATTTACTGTATCACAGAGGATTAAAGAGACATTTCAATTTTTGCTTATACATTACATGTATTGGTAAACTAGATTTAAAAAGATACAACAAGAAAAAAGATAGGGGTACCCTCTATAGGCAACAAAATAAAATACTTAGTTATGGTAAAAGTATCTTATTGTCAAAGTTCTCCAAACAAGCGTGCAAAATAAAATTTGCAGCAATGTCTTAAGAGGTTCAACAAGAATCAGGGCCCAGGGAGGTCTCTGTAGGGGAAATGGTTCAATTTCCAATATCAGTGATCTGTAAATGGCAAACAAAACATGGGCGCCACATGGTCTAGAACAGTCAGATCAATAGGTGAAGATAGCAAATGAAGATACACTCACATATGTTGTTGCACCAAAGCAGTGAGGTGCAAATGAGGCAGACTGGATTCTCACAGTCATCCGGCAGACTGAACTCCCGTCATACACCAAAGATGTAGTCAGCAATCTTTAATCCAAAACCTTTCATAGAGGAAGATATGTGATGGATAAATAACAAGTGTGAAGTCTAAAAACTCACATTTATTAAAGTCATTAAACAAACAACGCGTTTCTCAGCAAATGCATTGCTTGTTTTATAATTTTAATAAATGTGCCCTATACTTTCAATGAATAGCCTTTAAGCCTTAAAGCACCTTCTGCTTAGTGCACCTTCGGCTTAGTGATTGAACGGTAATTAACACAAGTTTTTGTTTAGTTTTTTGAGGGATTTAGCAGCGCTTAATTAGAGCACCCATGCTATTCACCATCTAGATGTTAGCGTGCTCTCACTTTAATACTGATATTTTACTTTGAACTTTTAGTATGAGTGCAAAGATAAAAGCGCTATTGATTTACTTTCAGCAATGTTAGAGAACAATATCGCTAATATTTTTGCACTAAGCCTATGTAGTGTATATTTTCTTTATGTAGTGGCTGCACTGGCAAGTGGTGAATACATATGCCTTACATATGGAATTTACATTACATTATAACACTATCAAGTATTGTATAGCCTTTGTTACAATTTAACTTTAGAGCAATTATTCAGCAGGAATTAACTTTGACTTATATTTCCTGTCTCTCCATATTTTTCAAGAAGGGTGTTCTGTCGAGAACTATAGCTTAGCTACAATTATGGTGATTGTGCTGCATTAATGTATATATTAAAATATATGTGTGGCACAAGAGGGTATATAAGAGTATTTAATACACATTGAACATTTAAAACATAGGTATCGTTAAGACAAATATATTATTAAAAGAACGGCAAGAAATGGTATATAAAAGCATATAAAAACAGAAAACACGCGTGTGTAGCTTGTTCACTACAGGTTAGTAATGATAGATCATAAGATGGGTTGCCTAAGTGTGAACCTCATACTCGAATAAACATTAAATGTTAGCTAAATATTGATGATGCTAAATGTTGAAAGTGCTGGAATGACAGCAAATATATATAGAGTTTCTAACACATATATATGCAGTGTCTCATATAAAGTTATATTGGCATAGACAGGGAAATAATAACAATTAACATAAAAAACGATAATGTCCAGTAGCCACTTCAAAGGATAAGGAATGTGAAAAAAGTTCTGTTATATATATCCAAAAAGTGAAAAGTTAATAAACCATCCAATTTGGTGTGATCCAAAATCGTGATGCAAATAAATCCAAAACAGTGTAATTCCAAAAAATCTGTTTTAAAAGTAATTAATCCAATATTTCAATCCAAAATAGTGATAGAAACAAATCCATGAAAAATGATAAAAAATCAAAAATTATAAAAATCCAAAAGTTAAATCAACTAGTGTGTACACAAACTAGTGAGAGTGATCACAGAAAAAGTATTGGTTAACATCTAAATCAATTCTGGATGTGACAAAAGGAATTATAATCCCATGTAGAAAGTGGTGGAGAAGGAAAAAAAAAAAAAAAAAAGTACAAAAAATAAAAATAAAAATAATTCTGGGAAGTCTTCAAAACCTGTAGATGAAAGATAATAACATAGTATAATACTGTATTAGAATTCAATAATCAAGGAAAATAGCTCACCATAACTTTGTCAACGCGTTTCGGCCCACAGGAGAGGCCTTTATCAAGACTATGGTATGGTGTGGGTGAGCTAAGATCTTTATACCCCTCTCTAACCAATCATATTACACTCGGATTGCGCCAAATTTTCGCGCCAAAATCGTAATACCGGAAGTGGTAAACCGGAAGTGTTTATCTGTATATGGAATGGTTCAGTTCTATCTTTATGATGTTCTTATTTATTAGTTAAAAAGGCTTATGTGGAAACATTATCTTAGATGTTCTTAATATGCTCTTTCAGTTGCCCTGTGTTCCGGTTCTGTTTGTGGTAAACAGTTGCGCTTTACCGGAAATTGTTAAACCGGAAGTGGTGAAAAATGTAAACATCCATTGGAGCTATACCGGATGTTGCGCTTTACCGGATATGGTTAGACCGGAAGTAGCGCTTTACCGGATATGGTTGGACCGGAAGTGGCAAAAAGGGGCAAAAAAGTAAACAGAGCCGATATCTATAATCTGAGATTTGATTCCCCTTTGGTGTATATTAAAAAATTTTTTTGATTGGTTAGAGTGTCCGGTAGATGTATAAAGAGTATGTGTGTATCTATCTACATTACGTATATAGCATACATGATATTGAGTTCTAAAAACTTTTATTTTTCATTATCCATTATCGATCTAGTTAAAACTAGCTTCATTGTTGAATAGCTATAGGAACAACATAGTAAACTTATATTGAAAAATACGGATAGAGAGGAAACTTGTCTTTATCTAAGTGTTTTAATAGTGATTATGAGGTAAATAGAGGTTGGTTTAGGAAAAGTGTAGGGATCTAATTGATTAGTTTTATGCTAATGAATTATGATAGTGAGTTAAAAAATCTTGGAATTGAAATTTTTTTTTTAAATTGTGGTGGGGGATACTCTTAATTCAAGTATCTATTGTAAGGTGTATATATTTTTAATTGGTTCTTAGCGTATATATGTTTAATTGGTTCTTAGCCTAGTTGGCATATACTGAGAATCATTTATAGGTGGTATAATCTGTTTGTTAATCAATGTGTATGTGCCTCCAGTTTTCTTATCAGTATTACCTTATGATACTGCTATATTAGTATAGGGACTTATCTCCCCACTGCAAGTGATGTCTAAATTTGTATCTTTATCCTTATAGAAGGTCAGGCTTGGATTGTTTTTTTAAACTGCTATGTTAAATATCTTAAATAGCGAGGCTACTAAAATAAGTGTCGAAACTAATATGGCTGATTATTTCTCCTATATTCCGTACACTGTCGATGTTTTAAGGGGTTATATCTTATTGATATTTTTGGCATCTGAAAGGTCCCTCAGATCAATTATAGGGTTCTTTCTAAGGCTAATCATATGAACGTATGGATGAAGCAGTGGGACTGGATGGATTTCCAATATCAAACATGAAATTAAGGACTTGATAAGATGCAGCAGCAAGGGGGTAATTTACATAGTACAATGCAGTTGTGGACTTCAATATATCGGACAAACTTCAAGATGTCTGAAGGATAGAATACAGGAACATCTGTTACAGATTGAACATGGCAGCACGGATACCGCACTGTACAGACACTTCTCTATTAAACACAAAGGAAACATCAAGGATTTGAACTTCTATGGTATCCAGTTAATTAAGCCTAATTGGAGGGGAGGCAATTATGAAAATAAGCTCCTGATTGCGGAATCCAGATGGATTTTTGAGTTGGACTGCCTCTACCCGAAGGGTTTGAACAACAAAGAGGACCTCTCACACTTGCTAAGTCTGAAACACACATGACCTTGACCCTTAGACACCTATCCGAGGTACTGTTGCCCCTACATAGAAGGAATACATCTAGGTCAACATGTGACACAATAAGACTCACACACTTCCAAATATATCTAATGAAGATGACCCATATGGATCTACCTAAGGATCTCTTAGGCAAATCCATCCAGTCGCACTGCTTCATCCATACGTTCATATGATTAGCCTTAGAAAGAACCCTATAATTGATCTGAGGGACCTTTCAGATGCCAAAAATATCAATAAGATATAACCCCTTAAAACATCGACAGTGTACGGAATATAGGAGAAACAATCAGCCATATTAGTTTCGACACTTATTTTAGTAGCCTCGCTATTTAAGATATTTAACATAGCAGTTTAAAAAAACAATCCAAGCCTGACCTTCTATAAGGATAAAGATACAAATTTAGACATCACTTGCAGTGGGGAGATAAGTCCCTATACTAATATAGCAGTATCATAAGGTAATACTGATAAGAAAACTGGAGGCACATACACATTGATTAACAAACAGATTATACCACCTATAAATGATTCTCAGTATATGCCAACTAGGCTAAGAACCAATTAAACCTATATACGCTAAGAACCAATTAAACATATATACAACTTACAATAGATACTTGAATTAAGAGTATCCCCCACCACAATTTAAAAAAAAAATTCAATTCCAAGATTTTTTAACTCACTATCATAATTCATTAGCATAAAACTAATCAATTAGATCCCTACACTTTTCCTAAACCAACCTCTATTTACCTCATAATCACTATTAAAACACTTAGATAAAGACACGTTTCCTCTCTATCCGTATTTTTCAATATAAGTTTACTATGTTGTTCCTATAGCTATTCAACAATGAAGCTAGTTTTAACTAGATCGATAATGGATAATGAAAAATAAAAGTTTTTAGAACTCAATATCATGTATGCTATATACGTAATGTAGATAGATACACACATACTCTTTATACATCTACCGGACACTCTAACCAATCAAAAAAATTTTTTAATATACACCAAAGGGGAATCAAATCTCAGATTATAGATATCGGCTCTGTTTACTTTTTTGCCCCTTTTTGCCACTTCCGGTCCAACCATATCCGGTAAAGCGCTACTTCCGGTCTAACCATATCCGGTAAAGCGCAACATCCGGTATAGCTCCAACGGATGTTTACATTTTTCGCCACTTCCGGTTTAACAATTTCCGGTAAAGCGCAACTGTTTACCACAAACAGAACCGACATGGCAAATACACAGGGCAACTGAAAGAGCATATTAAGAACATATAAGATAATGTTCCCACATAAGCCTTTTTAACTAATAAATAAGAACATCATAAAGATAGAACTGAACCATTCCATATACAGATAAACACTTCCGGTTTACCACTTCTGGTATTACGATTTTGGCGCGAAAATTTGGCGCAATCCGAGTGTAATATGATTGGTTAGAGAGGAGTATAAAGATCTTAGCTCACCCACACCATACCATAGTCTTGATAAAGGCCTCTCCTGTGGGCCGAAACGCGTTGACAAAGTTATGGTGAGCTATTTTCCTTGATTATTGAATTCTAATACAGTATTATACTATGTTATTATCTTTCATCTACAGGTTTTGAAGACTTCCCAGAATTATTTTTATTTTTATTTTTTGTACTCTTTTTTTTTTTTTTTCCTTCTCCACCACTTTCTACATGGGATTATAATTCCTTTTGTCACATCCAGAATTGATTTAGATGTTAACCAATACTTTTTCTGTGATCACTCTCACTAGTTTGTGTACACACTAGTTGATTTAACTTTTGGATTTTTATAATTTTTGATTTTTTATCATTTTTCATGGATTTGTTTCTATCACTATTTTGGATTGAAATATTGGATTAATTACTTTTAAAACAGATTTTTTGGAATTACACTGTTTTGGATTTATTTGCATCACGATTTTGGATCACACCAAATTGGATGGTTTATTAACTTTTCACTTTTTGGATATATATAACAGAACTTTTTTCACATTCCTTATCCTTTGAAGTGGCTACTGGACATTATCGTTTTTTATGTTAATTGTTATTATTTCCCTGTCTATGTCAATATAACTTTATATGAGACACTGCATATATATGTGTTAGAAACTCTATATATATTTGCTGTCATTCCAGCACTTTCAACATTTAGCATCATCAATATTTAGCTAACATTTAATGTTTATTCGAGTATGAGGTTCACACTTAGGCAACCCATCTTATGATCTATCACTACTAACCTGTAGTGAACAAGCTACACACGCGTGTTTTCTGTTTTTATATGCTTTTATATACCATTTCTTGCCGTTCTTTTAATAATATATTTGTCTTAACGATACCTATGTTTTAAATGTTCAATGTGTATTAAATACTCTTATATACCCTCTTGTGCCACACATATATTTTAATCTATACATTAATGCAGCACAATCACCATAATTGTAGCTTAGCTATAGTGCTATATCGTTATTTATACGAACCACTATTACATTATTCACACTCAAATTCTATCGGACCTTGCCATCAATTGGCGCTCCTTTCTGACCATTATTTTGCATACCTTTCCATTTGTGGGTATTTGGGGACCCACTCCAGACAGGAGCTACAGGTCCATATTTTTAGCGCTGTAAGACAACACTGAACTTGTTCTGTCGAGAACTCCAATACATCGAAAACTCCAATCTGACGTCACTTCCCGTGAATCCATACATCTGATTGGTCCGTATCCAGTGAGTGACAGCACTCACAATCAATCAGATGGACACTGTAATCGCCTATCTACAATATCTATTTTGCCTCTGCCTGGGGGGTTCAAGGGGGGCGAAGCCCCCTTGTAAGCCTCATTCCCCAAGGTTTACTTGGTGTGTATGCCAGAGGATCGGCGGTGCGCCACCCAGACAGAGGCAAAACAGATATTAACGTAGAAGACTTACTGGAAGTGACGTCAGATTGGAGTTTTCAAGGAATTGGAGTTCTCGACAGAACAAGAGTCTGGCTGCAGACTGGACCTCTACTCTAAACAGGAAACATGTGACCTTTACTCAAAGGTTTTTTTGTTTGTTTTTTTTTTAAAATCATATTTAATGTAACAAACAACCTATAGAAAATCATTCTGAAAACTAAACATTTTGCAGCTTTCTTGTTCATAATGTTCATTCACAGTGATTTATGCTGATTGTCATTTATAAAGTAACCACTGTGAATAGAACAAGAAAGCTGCAACATGTACAAGGCTGATGTTGGATTCTTATTCAGTCAGCTTCTTACACTTACACTTTCCAAAAACCTAAACAAACTTATATTTTATAAAGAAAATAATCTTATATTGCAATAAACAGATAGCAAACATGGCACGATTTTGATTATGTTTTGAATAAGTGATATTTTAAATGGGTTAAAATCCTTTGGGCCACTCTTTTATATGGGGATATATATACAGGGGCGTGAACCCCATCATGTCACTTCATATATTTTGTAATCCCCCCAAAAAAGAAAAAGAAAACCACTATTTGGCACACACTTAAACACATAGGTAGATCCGCAGAAAGGGAGCCAAAAAAATAAAACAACTTTTACTGTCAAATCGTTGAGGCTCTAAGAAAGCCCAGGCGAAACGTGTGTTATACGTTCACCTGTCTGTGAGTAATCTGGACATGGTTATACTTTATTTGTGTCCTCTCTGCGATTGATATACAGGTAGTTCTGGTCATTCCTTAGTCACTGCAAACTCGTACCTTTTTTACAATAATTGTAAGCAGTTGCCTACCAAGAGATAGTCGGATAAGCCCCACCCTTCACCCACCTTTGTGGGTAGCACCAAATCCTAGTCAGTAGTTTATTAGGGATCTTTTTCTATCTCGGTGGACATCTTACAATGGGCCTCTGACAGGGTTGGAATCTGCTTAATTTTGCAAACTTAGAGCCTCAATGATTATTGTCTTATTTTGAAATAGACACATTGTAGTGTGTTTAATCCAGATGCTCCGACAGTGGTACCTTGTTTTTAAATGTGTGTTTTTATATATACTCATCCCATGTAGGGTGTTTTTTAATTTTAATATTTGACAGTAAAAGTTAAGTTTTTTTTTTTGGCTCCCTTTCTGCTGTCTACCTATGTGTTTAAGTGTGTGTCAAATAGTGGTTTTCATTTTTCTTTTTTTGGAATTACACTATATACCAACCACTAGGGCACCCCCCACACTCCCATAAGGAATATGAGTGTATGGGTTATAGATGGAACCATAATTTGATGAATAAGACAGTTCTATACCTATCTAATTGATACACTTCATATATTTTACCTTTTCTGAATAAGTAACTGGTATTTTAAAAGGGTTAAAATCCTTTGGGCCATTAATTTCTGCGTGGATACATACACGGCGTGAAGCCCTACATAGGATAAACATGTTTTCAGCCTGGCCCAATGGTTTCTTTGGCAAAAAAACTATTGTCAACCTTGCCAATTCATATATTTGACCTTTTCTAAATAAATAACTGGTATTTCAAATGGTTTAAAATCCTTTGGCCACTCTTTACTGTGTGGATATATATATATAGGGAGTGAGCACCTTCATAGGACAAATATGTTCTTAGCCTGGCCCAATGCTTTTTGTAGCAAACAAACTAGTGCCAACTTTGCCATCTCAAATCATTTTTAAATTTCAGAATAAGTAACTAGTATTTTAAAATGGTTAAAATCCTTTGGACCACTTACTTCTTTGTGGATATATACAGGGCGTGAACATCTTCATAGAATAAACATGTTCTTACCCTCGCCCTTTTTGAAGCAAACAAACTAGTGACAACCTTTTTCTAAATAAAAAAATAATATATTTTAAAAGGGTTAAAATCCTTTGGGCCACTCATTTCTGTGTGGATATATAAAGAACGTGAGCCCCATAATAGAGATATGTTCTCAGCCTGGCCCAACGCTATTTATGGCAAATAAACTGGTGTCAACCTTGCCACTTTATATATTTTACCTTTTCTAAGTAAGTAAATAATATTTTAAAATGGTTAAAATCCTTTGGGCCACTAATTTCTGTATGGTTATATAGGGCGTGAGCCCCTTTATACAATCCATGTGTTTTCAGACTGTCTCAAAGATTTACATGGCAAAAAAACCCTTTCAAAATAGCAGTAACTTATTTAGAAAAGGTAAAATTTGTGATCTGACAAGGTTTGCGCCAGTTTGTTTGTCATAAAAAGCATTGGGCCAGACTGAGAGCATGCCTGTGCTGTAAAGGGGCTCACGCCCTGTATATATCCACACAGAAATGAGTGGCCCACAGTATTTTAACCCTTTTAAAATACCACTTATTCAGAAAAGGTAAAATATATGAAGTGGCAAGGTTGTCACCAATTTGTTTGCCATAAAGAACGTTGGGCCAGGCTGACAACATATCTATCCTATGATGGGTTCATGCCTTGTATATATCCACACATGAATGAGTGGCCCAAATGATGTTTACCCTTTCAAATTACCATTTACTTATTCAGAAAAGGTAAACTATATGAGATGGCAAGTTTCCACAAGTTTGTTTGCTATAAAAAGCATTTAGCCAGGCTAAAAACATGTCTATCCTATGAAGGACTTCACACCGTGTATGTATCCACACAAAAATTAGTGGCCCAAAGGATTTTAACCCTTTTTAAATTCCGATTACTTATTCAGAAAAGGTACAGTATATGAAGAGGCAAGGTTGGCACCAATTTGTTTGCCATAAAGAGCGTTGGGCCAGGCTGAAAACATTTCTATCTTATGATGGGGCTCACGCCCTGTATATATCCACAAATAAATGAGTGTTCCAAAGGATTTTAACCCTTTTAAAATACCAGTTACTTATTCAGAAAAGGTCAAATGTATGAAGTGGCAAGGATGGCACTAGATTGTTTGCCTTAAAGGGATAGTAAAGTCCAAATTAAACTTTCATAATTCAGATATGGCATGCAATTTTACAACTTTCTAATTTACTTTTATCATCAACTTTGCTCTGTTCTCTTGGTATTCTTAGTTGAAAGCTAAACCTAAGTAAGTTTATATGTTAATTTATAAGCTGTTGGAGGCCTGCTCTCATCTGAATGCATTTGACAGTTTTTCCACAGCTAGAGGGCGTTAGTTCATGTGTTTCATATAAATATCATTGTGCTCATGCACGTGGAGATATTTAAGAGTCAGCACTAATTACCTGAAATGTCAGTCTCTCAAAAGATCTGAGATAAGGAGGCAGTCTGCAGAAGCTTAGATACAAGGTAATTACAGAGGTAAAAATTATATTTCTATAACAGTGTTGGGTAAGAAAAACTGGGTAATGGGTTATAAAGGGATTATCTATATTTTAAAAAAATAAAATTTTTGATGCTTACTATCCCTTTAAAAAGCACTGGGTCAGGCTAAAAATATGTCTATTCTATAAATTGGGTTAAAGCTCTGTATATATCTATACATAAATGAGTGACCCAAATAATTTTAACCCTTTTAAAATACCAATTACTTATCCAGAAAAGGTAAACTATATTAAGTGGTAAGGTTGGCACCAATTTGTTTGCCATAAAGAGCATTGGGCCAGGCTGATAACATGTCTGTCCTATGATGGGTTCATGACTTGTATATATATATATATATATATATATATACACATATAAATTAGTGTCCCAAAGGATTTTAACCCTTTTTAAATGCCAATGACTTATTTAGAATAGGTAAAATACATAAAGTGGCAAGGTTGGCACCAATTTGTTTGAAATAAATAGTGTTGGGCCAGGCTGATAATGTCTCTCCTATGATGGAGTTACTTATTCAGAAAAAGGTAAAATGTATGAAGTGGCAAGGATGGCACCAGATTGTTTGCCATAAAGAGCGTTGGGCCAGGCTGAAAATATTTCTATTCTATGAAGGGGTTCAAGCCGTGTATATATCCACACAGAAATGAGTGACCCAAAGGATTTGAACCCTTTTAAATACTAGTTACTTATTCAGAAAAGGAAAAATGTATGAAGTGGCAAGGCTGACACCAGATTGTTTGCTATAAAAATCATTGGGCCAGTCTAAAAACATGTTCTATCCTATGAAGGACTTCACACCATGTATGTATCCACACAAAAATTAGTGGCCCAAAGGATTTTAACCCTTTTTAAATTCCGATTACTTATTCAGAAAAGGTACAGTATATGAAGAGGCAAGGTTGGCACCAATTTGTTTGCCATAAAGAGCGTTGGGCCAGGCTGAAAACATTTCTATCTTATGATGGGGCTCACGCCCTGTATATATCCACAAATAAATGAGTGTTCCAAAGGATTTTAACCCTTTTAAAATACCAGTTACTTATTCAGAAAAGGTCAAATGTATGAAGTGGCAAGGATGGCACTAGATTGTTTGCCTTAAAGGGATAGTAAAGTCCAAATTAAACTTTCATAATTCAGATAGGGCATGCAATTTTACAACTTTCTAATTTACTTTTATCATCAACTTTGCTCTGTTCTCTTGGTATTCTTAGTTGAAAGCTAAACCTAAGTAAGTTTATATGTTAATTTATAAGCTGTTGGAGGCCTGCTCTCATCTGAATGCATTTGACAGTTTTTCCACAGCTAGAGGGCGTTAGTTCATGTGTTTCATATAAATATCATTGTGCTCATGCACGTGGAGATATTTAAGAGTCAGCACTAATTACCTGAAATGTCAGTCTCTCAAAAGATCTGAGATAAGGAGGCAGTCTGCAGAAGCTTAGATACAAGGTAATTACAGAGGTAAAAATTATATTTCTATAACAGTGTTGGGTAAGAAAAACTGGGTAATGGGTTATAAAGGGATTATCTATATTTTAAAAAAATAAAATTTTTGATGCTTACTATCCCTTTAAAAAGCACTGGGTCAGGCTAAAAATATGTCTATTCTATAAATTGGGTTAAAGCTCTGTATATATCTATACATAAATGAGTGACCCAAATAATTTTAACCCTTTTAAAATACCAATTACTTATCCAGAAAAGGTAAACTATATTAAGTGGTAAGGTTGGCACCAATTTGTTTGCCATAAAGAGCATTGGGCCAGGCTGATAACATGTCTGTCCTATGATGGGTTCATGACTTGTATATATATATATATATATATATATACACATATAAATTAGTGTCCCAAAGGATTTTAACCCTTTTTAAATGCCAATGACTTATTTAGAATAGGTAAAATACATAAAGTGGCAAGGTTGGCACCAATTTGTTTGAAATAAATAGTGTTGGGCCAGGCTGATAATGTCTCTCCTATGATGGAGTTACTTATTCAGAAAAAGGTAAAATGTATGAAGTGGCAAGGATGGCACCAGATTGTTTGCCATAAAGAGCGTTGGGCCAGGCTGAAAATATTTCTATTCTATGAAGGGGTTCAAGCCGTGTATATATCCACACAGAAATGAGTGACCCAAAGGATTTGAACCCTTTTAAAATACTAGTTACTTATTCAGAAAAGGAAAAATGTATGAAGTGGCAAGGCTGACACCAGATTGTTTGCTATAAAAATCATTGGGCCAGTCTAAAAACATGTTCTATCCTATGAAAGGGTTCACACCATGTTCACACCTATCCCATATCCTATGAAAGGGTTCACACCATGTATATATAAACACAGAAATGAGCGGCCCAAAGGATTTTATCCCTTTTTAAATACCAATGACTTATTTAGAAAAGGTAAAATATATAAAGTGTCAAGGTTGGCACAAATTTGTTTGCCATAAAGAGTGTTGGGCCAGGCTGAAAACATGTCTGTCCTATGATGGGTTCAGGCCCTGTATTTATCCACACATAAATGAATGTCCCAATGGATTTTAACCCTTTTAAAATACCAGTTACTTATTCAGAAAATGTAAAATGTATGAGGTGGCAAGGATGGCACCAGATTGATTGCCTTAAAGGGATAGTAAAGTCAAAATAAAATGTTCATGCTTCAGATATGGCATGTCATTTTAAACAACTTTCTAATTTACTTTTATCATCAACTTTGCTTTGTTCTCTTGGTAGTGGCAAGGTTGGCACCAATTTGTTTGCCATGAAGAGCATTGGACAAGGCTGATAGCATATCTGTCCTATGAAGAGGATCACCCCCTTTATATATTCACATATAAATGAGTGGCCAAAGGATTTTAACCCTTTTACAATATCAGTTACTTATTCAAAACAATCAAAATTGTGTTTATTGCAATATAAGATGATTTTTTTTTTATATAAAATGTAACGGCTAGATTTGGAGTTTTGTCGGTAACGACCCGAAAAGCTAACGCCGGCTTTTTTCTGGCCGCACCATAAAAATAACTCTGGTATTGAGAGTCCACATAAAGGCTGCGTTAGGCTCCAAAAAAGGAGCGTAGAGCATATTTAACGCAGCTTCAACTCTCGATACCAGAGTTGCTTATGCAAGCGGCCAGCCTCAAAAACGTGCTCGTGCACGATTCCCCCATAGGAAACAATGGGGCTGTTTGAGCTGAAAAAAAACCTAACACCTGCAAAAAAGCCGCGTTCAGCTCCTAACACAGCCCCATTGTTTGCTATGCGGAAACACTTTCTACGTCTGCACCTAACACTCTAACATGTACCCCGAGTCTAAACACCCCTAGCCTTACACTTATTAACCCCTAATCTGACGCCCCCGCTATCGCTGACCCCTGCATATTATTATTAACCCCTAATCTGCCGCTCCGTAAACCGCCGCTACTTACATTATCCCTATGTACCCCTAATCTGCTGCCCTAACATCGCCGACCCCTATATTACATTTATTAACCCCTAATCTGCCCCCCACAACGTCGCCTCCACCTGCCTACACTTATTAACCCCTAATCTGCCGAGCGGACCTGAGTGCTACTATAATAAAGTTATTAACCCCTAATCCGCCTCACTAACCCTATAATAAATAGTATTAACCCCTAATCTGCCCTCCCTAACATCGCCGACACCTAACTTCAATTATTAACCCCTAATCTGCCGACTGGAGCTCACCGCTTTTCTAATAAATGTATTAACCCCTAAAGCTAAGTCTAACCCTAACACTAACACCCCCCTAAGTTAAATATAATTTACATCTAACGAAATTAATTATCTCTTATTAAATAAATTATTCCTATTTAAAGATAAATACTTACCTGTAAAATAAATCCTAATATAGCTACAATATAAATGATAATTACATTGTAGCTATTTTAGGATTAATATTTATTTTACAGGCAACTTTGTAATTATTTTAACCATGTACAATAGCTATTAAATAGTTAAGAACTATTTAATAGTTACCTAGTTAAAATAATTACAAAATTACCTGTAAAATAAATCCTAACCTAAGTTAGAATTAAACAAACCTAACACTATACTATCATTAAATTAATTAAATAAAATACCTACAATTACCTACAATTAAACCTAACACTACACTATCAATAAATAAATTAAATACAATTCCTACAAATAACTACAATGAAATAAACTAACTAAAGTACAAAAAATAAAAAAGAACTAAGTTACAAAAAATAAAAAAATATTTACAAACATAAGAAAAATATTACAACAATTTTAAACTAATTACACCTACTCTAAGCCCCCTAATAAAATAACAAAGACCCTCAAAATAAAAAATGCCCTACCCTATTCTAAATTACTAAAGTTCAAAGCTCTTTTACCTTACCAGCCCTGAACAGGGCCCTTTGCGGGGCATGCCCCAAGAAGTTCAGCTCTTTTGCCTGTAAAAAAAAACATACAATACCCCCCCCCAACATTACAACCCACCACCCACATACCCCTAATCTAACCCAAACCCCCCTTAAATAAACCTAACACTAAGCCCCTGAAGATCATCCTACCTTGTCTTCACCTCACCAGGTATCACCGATCCGTCCTGGCTCCAAAATCTTCATCCAACCCAAGCGGGGGCTGGCGATCCATCATCCGGTGGCTGAAGAGGTCCAGAAGAGGCTCCAAAGTCTTCATCCTATCCAGGAAGAAGAGGCGATCCGGACCGGCAACCATCTTGATCCAAGTGGCATCTTCTATCTTCATCCGATGACGACCGGCTCCATCCTGAAGACCTCCACCGCGGACCCATCTTCTTCCGGCGACGTCCAACTGAAGAATGACGGTTCCTTTAAGGGACGTCATCCAAGATGGCGTCCCTCGAATTCCGATTGGCTGATAGGATTCTATCAGCCAATCGGAATTAAGGTAGGAATATTCTGATTGGCTGATGGAATCAGCCAATCAGAATCAAGTTCAATCCGATTGGCTGATCCAATCAGCCAATCAGATTGAGCTCGCATTCTATTGGCTGACTTTGGAGCCTCTTCTGGACCTCTTCAGCCACCGGATGATGGATCGCCAGCCCCCGCTTGGGTTGGATGAAGATTTTGGAGCCAGGACGGATCGGTGATACCTGGTGAGGTGAAGACAAGGTAGGATGATCTTCAGGGGCTTAGTGTTAGGTTTATTTAAGGGGGGTTTGGGTTAGATTAGGGGTATGTGGGTGGTGGGTTGTAATGTTGGGGGGGGTATTGTATGATTTTTTTTACAGGCAAAAGAGCTGAACTTCTTGGGGCATGCCCCGCAAAGGGCCCTTAGAAAGATCCCATTGAAAAGATAGGATACGCAATTGACGTAAGGGGATCTGTGGTATGGAAAAGTCGCGGCTGAAAAGTGAGCGTTAGACCCTTTTTTGAGTGACTCCAAATACCTGAGTTAGCCTAAAACCAGCGTTAGGAGCCTCTAACGCTGGTTTTCACGGCTAACGCCAAACTCCAAATCTAGCCGTAAGTTTGTTTAGGTTTTTGGAAAGTATATTATTTTATCTAAGATAAAAATAACTGTAGATATTTTGTTTATTTTGCAAATTGCCATCGGTTGGAGAGTAAGAAGCTGACTGAATAAGAAGCTAACTTCAGACTTGTACATTTTGCAGCTTTCTTGTTCTTAATGTTCATTCACAGTGGCTACCTTATAAATGACAATCAGCATAAATCACTGTGAATGAACATTAAGAACAAGAAAGCTGCAAAATGTTTATTTTTCAGAATTATTGTCTATAGGTTGTTTGTTACATCAAAGTTGATTAAAAAAAAAACTTTGAGTGTAGGTCACATGTTTCCTGTCTAGAGTGGAGCTCCAGTCTCCAGCAAGACACCTTTGTATTTTTCTACTGCTTACTTTTGTTTCTTATTTCTTTTTTTTCCCCATGACTGCCTCTCTTTTTACATGAAAATATATTGTTTTTCTCAGCATTTAATATACTTTAACACTTTTCGTGTCATCATATTGGATCTTCTCCAGACTTGTTAAACATAAGGTCTGGGGGTCACAATATGGCTGTCCACAACATTTTATCTAGGCTTTACTTCCATAAAACAGAATGCTATATTGTCTTAATTCTGTGGCTATGGCTGATCTTGTGATTCCTAGACTTTATGTAGCACCAACATTTCTCAAAGGGTTGTCACCTCAGACATGTTATCCTTGATGGCTATAAGTTAAAAGCCTCTACCCATACCGCTGCGGCTTAATGCACCTCCTCATCGTCATAGACTCCGCTGCTGCAATGAAATGTAATTAAAAGCCACCTCCTAAATCTCTGCTAATGTAGTAAAAGTCTCCTTCAGTACTGCTAGTGCTCTACTACTAGTGTTCCTGCTCTGTGGTGGCCATTAGTCAATGCCAAATCCTTATGGAACACCTAGCCGTTTTGTCAAACAGAGTTTTGCCACATCTCTTTGATTGGTGTTGTTTTCTTCCATTTGTTTCTGGCCATACCTAGTGATTGTAACGCTCGTGGGATACTCCTCTATCAGACCAAACTTGGCCATTAGTCTTGTTATACCGGCGTCGAGCTAGAATGATAGGGAATATCCCAGAGCAGAGAAAGTTAGTGAGATGAGGAAGGCAGCACTCACCACAGGCAGGACAGTCCCCAGCGGCAACAGCACAGCAGTCCAAGGATGAACCAATAGAATGGTCAGGCAGGCAGGGTTTGGAAACAGTAAAGCAGTCCAGCAGATTGAGGGTTAAGGCAGGTAGAGTAGTCAGACAGGCAGGTTCAGCAGTAGTAATCAATCCAGCAGCTAAGGGTTAAGGCAGGTAGAGTAGTCAGACAGGCAGGTTCAGCAATAGTAATCAATTCAGCAGCTAAGGGTTAATGCAGATAGAGTAGTCAGACAGGCAGGTTCAACAACAGTAATCAATCCAGCAGTTTAAGGATTAAGGCAGGAGAATAGTCAGGCAGGCAGGTTCAGTAACGGTATTTAGGCACTTAGAAAAAAGATCTGTCACACCCAGGAGTACACAAAGTAACACCTATACTTGGGCAGTGATAGATCGTTTGTGGAAAGTTTAAATAGGCGCAGGATTCATGCCACTGAGGTCTGACCGGCATCAGGAGTGTGCATATGTCAGCGCCGCACGCATCTGAGCTGACACTGCCCCTGTCAAGGAGCAGGGAAGGAGACGATGCCCCCTAGCAACGGCTAGAGCGGCGCGGCATGACAGTGATTTTCTAGAGGCAGGAGTTAATGATGACAAATTGACAACATCAGACTGGCTTGGAATTCAGATAAGATGCTTTGCAAATATATGAAGTTAAGAAAACGAAATGCATTAGATTGTGGTAGCTCCAAAGTTCCATCCCAAAACTTTATTTTCAAAGGAGATCTCTCCCTTAGGAGAACTCTGAGATTTCTTGCACAAGTTGAATGAATTTCACAAGGTCTTGTTATGGAGCAGGTGTGCTTTGCTCTGTCACACACTCTACTTTTGGTGTCACACTTGCTTCCCCACATCTAACATGAGGAGTGCAAAGAATATGACATCTTAGTGTATAGAGAATGAATGAGGCAGTGCGGAAAATAAAATGTTATGGAAAAGTTGTATGGGTGGAAAGTAAAAGGTTAGAAACAGGTGAGACATAGGGTGGTGAAAAAGGTAGTGAATGATTAATTTATTATCATTATCATATTCTTTTATTTTAATGTTATTTGAATTATCTGTAATATAATTATAAATGTTTTTCTCGTTCTTATATGTTCTTCTGCCTCTGTTAACACTGAGAGAGAGGTTATTTTAATTATTGGTATTCCATTATGTAAGTTTATTTATTTAAATGGGTTTTCTATTCAAAATTAATTAAAATTAATTTTGTTATGAAGAAATTTATTTACAAAGTATCAGGGCCAGACTGGAAATAAAAAACAACCCTGAAAAAATGAAAGACCCTCACTATTTTCCATTGAGTCTGTAGAATGCACACATTGCATTCTTCTCAATGGGAATACTGGGATACTCCTCCCCAATAGTTTTTTTCAGAATTAAATTATATTCGTTTGTAATTATAAAAAAAATACCAGATTGATGTTATATAGGCACAAAACAAACCAATTTCAGGCATTAATAATTAATTGTGTGAAAAGTTACTTGACTAGACACTAAAAACCATTCAAACAAGGGCCACTAAATGGTACAGGAAATAAAACTTACAAGGAAATGCTTTGTCACCTTAATACGTATAGCTCAGAGGAGAAAAGTACTTAATACAACTCCATCACCTCACTAAAAGCACACCCCTTAAAATGTAGCTGGCCAGCCCCATTTGCCGCAGCCCACCAGGAACTTTTCTGGTGTCCTGTTAGGCAAAACCGGCCTTGTCAAGTATTCTGATAGACCGAGCGTACATTTGAATGAAATTCGGCTGCAAATCAAGGGAAATCTGAAGCTTATCTTCTGGACAAAAATACATTTTTGTCTGTGCCCATGTCTAGTAGTCAATATAGCCAAAAAGGGACAGTGGAAAAAATTTTGTTTTTATCATGCATATGAAAGAGATGCAATTGAACATATTTTGCCTAAACATTGTGATGTAAAACCAATTTAAATTTAAATTAAAACTAAGCCAATAGTTTTGGTTGTTTATATACTACTTATGCTTATTGGCTGATAGGTGGTACTCACCTCAGGGGCAAAACTTCAATTTGTGCAGCAGTTGTATTGGCACCATGGCCCAAGAGCAGGATGTGGCCCATAACAGCCAGCCTATACATAGGCGTATGCAGAATGTGTACAATCCTAATTCATTGCAAGTATCAAGTCCATCTATCTATCCTCAAAATCATTATACAGAGCAGAATGTATTTTATTACTTTTGCTTTGCACCAGGGCCCTCTGTTGAGTAGGTCCGCTAATGGCTCACCTGGCTAATGAGCATTAGCAGGAACTGCCTATCAGCCAATGTCTTAACATGTAGTGTCTATTAGCCAGTGGGGGTTTATCAGGAAGTACCTATCAACCAATGAACATTTGTAAACAACTGATGCTATTGTCTAAATTTATCATTAAAGGGGTTTTCCTTCACATGTTTCAGGCAAAATAGATATGTTTAAATGTTGCTCTTTAAAAAAATATTTAAAAAAGATAGAAAACCTTTGGGTACAGTTTAATTTTAAAGTATACATTTCAGAGGTGTCATTCACAGGCGTTATTGCTTATATCTTAATGAATATAACATTATGGCTTCTTCTTGTGCTTGAAAAATAAGATATAACTTTAAAGAATACATAGAAAAAAAAACTATTAGCCTAATTTATTGGAAATAAGGGACTGCCATTTTAAAGATAAACATATTAAAGATTATATATATATATTATTTTCTGGGAGAAAACTGTCCGTATAATGCTTGATGATAAATTGCTGTAAAGTCATCAACCAAAATCCCATAGGCATACAAGTTATGCTGTCAAATACTACCCGTAGCTTTGCCAGCTGCTTAAACGTAGGCCCAGGGATTGTTTGTTAGTCGAATAAAGATGTCATGAATAATTCATGTAATTTTAGGTAGTTTTTTTTTTGCCATTTAAGATTAATGAGTATTATAATAGACATAAAGTTTTACCGCAATTTAAGCTGATTTCTTGGGGACTTGTAACTTTAAGACATTGCTGTCTTAACTCAAAAAAGTTAGAATTGTGTATTTTTAAAAAAACTTTTAAAAATACATTTTTCTCAGGAAAATGTTGCTTCCCAAGACAATTTTTTTTTTTTGCTGAGCCTGCTGGGAAACAAACAACTGTTACACATTTCACTCACAGAAATATAAGCCTGAGACATTCCTTAGTATTTCATAAAACCAGACAGTAAAGTATCTAAATATTTTCTAATATTTCAAAACAGCTTTAAAATCATATTTGAACTATCAGCAGTTCCTTTGCAATGTGAAAATATTGCATTAAAGGGACATTTTAGTGTTTTTTTATTTAATTTTAAAATATATCTGTTTTTCACTAATTCATGCAAAAACATTAAAGGAAAGTCTATTTCATTGCTGTTGTAATAAAAAAGCACTAAGCAGTTGCTTATACTTATATTATAAGTATAAGCAATATATAATAGTAATCATTGCAATATGTGTTATACATTTATTTATTCAAATTAATTCTTCCTTCTAATTTTTTTTTTACACTTTTGTGCTTCCTGTCACAGCCCTATATGATGAATGAGGCCTTTGCATGAAGCTTTTCCTTAGCTTGATGTCATAAAACTTCAACGTGAATAGACTACTAGATAACAGGGAGTCAGATTTGCTCATGCCCAGAATTGACAGAATGAAACCTTAGGTTTTGAAAATCCTCTGCTCTTTTTTTTGACACAATCTTTTTCTTTTCTAAAATTACTTTTATTTAAAGGGATACTAAACCCAAATTTTTTATTTTATGATTCAGATAGAGCATGCAATTTTAAGCAACTTTCTAATTTACTCCTATTATCAATTTTCCTTCATTCTCTTGCTATCTTTATTTGAAAAAGAAGGCATCTAAAATAAGGAGCTATCCAATCAGCATGGACAACCCAGGTTGTGAACCAAAAATGGGCCGGCTTCTAAACTTCAAATAAAGATAACAAGAGAATGAAGAAAAATTGATAATAGGAGTAAATTAGAAAGTTACATAAAATTGCATGCACTATCTGAATCATGAAAGAAAAAAAAATGGGTTCAGTGTCCCTTTAACATATTTGTTTATACCCAAGGAGCACTGTTTAATATCTCTTTAAATGCATAGTCAAAGTTGTTGTTCTCCAGATGAAGATACAGCTGGTGAGCCAATTAGGAATAGGCATAGGGGTAGATTTATCATAGTGCGAGCGGACATGATACAATGTAGCATATTATGTCCGCTGCACAGGGAGCTTGATAAATCGGCCCCATAGTGTCTGTGATCCAATCCCAGATCTTATCCTTAGCTGAAGCAATATGGGATGTTCCAGTACTGCATCTTTGACTATGCATTTTACTCTTTTGAAAGAGTTAAGCACATAGTAAAAGGCAAGATATCTAGAAAAAAATACATACTCTATAACAAAATAGAGTATTTTATTTTTTACACTGGCATGTCCTTTTAAGGAGGTTGTAATTTATAATATATAATAGTGCATTTCCAATTCTTTTTGAAAAATTTTGTAATAAACCTTTTTTTTTTACATTCATACAGCCTTTGTGATGATAGAGGGGCAGGTGACACTATAAAAATGGTTAGGGGCGGAAAATATAGTTTACTAGATAGCTGAAAAAGTTAGTAGTCTGGAAAGAAAACGTTACTAGTGAACTCAATGTAAAATATAGGTTTTTAAAGGTTTAATTAATTATAGGTCCACTGTTATGGAAAGGATGGCTCTCCTCTAAGTAAAGCAGATAAAGACACCGAGACTACAGTAGCCCACTACACCTACTTTGAAAATATCCCTGGTACCCAGTGGTGCTGGGGGTCACCATTCTATGGCAATTTGTTGCCTCTTAAAAGATCGTTCAACCTTTCATTTTAAAGTACCAAATGCCCTCTTTCAAAACAAAAAATTACAAATGATCTAAAACTTTGGCGAGATGAAAAATCTAAGTCGTCCCGTCAGTACTGTCTCTCGCACATTTTTATAAAGGCACATTTTAGCTTTAGGCTTGTTTATCTTACTGTGCAGGGATATGGATTTGAAGGAGAGACACCTACAGAGTTTTTGAACATCAGACTAAGTGACTTGTGTGTTAATATATTATCTTTATAAGAATTGTCACTTATCTGATTAGATATACTGACACTGGTGAGGTTGCCATTGGGCCTCATAGTAAAGGCGAGATCATGTTCAAAATTCATTGATTATCACTTCACCGTTTTTTGCGATTTGTTAGAGGGCATTACTGACATTAACATCAATATTTGTATAAGGTGCCCAGTAGATTATATCTCACATATCAAATGAGAATAGCTAACAATACAGAAAAACAATAATTAGAACCACTACACAAATGTTTTGTCTCAATAATTCAAACCTGAAAAGGTTGTCTCGATTGTATTTTTTTTTTTTTTTTTCAAGTTATCTTTTGTGCATATGTTTCTGTGCATTTTATTATACAGTTTAATTATTTTGTTTTGTTTTTATTATATTTATTTATTTATTTTACATTTTAATTAGCTTGTTATGTAAAGTACAAAATAAAGAGTTCTGTGTAATGTTACTTAAAACAGTAGTGTATACCTTAAAAGCACTCTTTACCATTTTTTACCACAATAAATTATGAGTTAACTAATAATGTAGTATAAGATCTGGACTGATTCAATTTAATTTCAACTTTATTTCAAACTTAATTAAAAATATGGGAACAGAAATAAAAAAATCAAATCAAAGTTATCAGTGGGCACTTCTATAAATGGAACTCATGTGGTTGGATATACATTGTATTGGATGTTACTGTATATTTACCCAGGGTTCCAGACTATTGTATGCTGATATAATAAAAAAAATTGGATTAAATTATTGTTGCATATATTTATTTGTACATACAATTTCTATCTAACTACAGGGGTTCCATTGATATTAGCGCCCACGGGAAACTCTTATTTTGAATTTTAATTTAATTATTCAGCACATAAATACTACATTATAAGTTTATTGTGGTTAACATGGTAAAGAGTGCTTTTAAGGTATACACTACTGTTCTAAGTATCATTACACATAACCATTTCTTTTGCAATGTATTCTAGTATACAGCACCCAATCTCTATCTTAGATAAATAAATATGTAACATACAGAATATATTGTCATCATATTTATTATGTTAATTGAGATATTCCATAGCAGTGCCATTGATTTTTCTCTACTTGTTCTGTAAGGTGTTTTTGTGATAACAGTATCTGTGACAGTGGAAAGATTTGTTTCCTTTTATTACAATGAAGATTGAATCACAACTTGCGGCTGTGACAAGGGGGAGGTACAGATCTTTGTGAATTCTGAACTTTTTGTGTTGTTGTGGTGTGTTTTTCCATAAGAGATTTGGTTGATGAACAGTTTTTATTCAAAAGCTATGCAACTGTGTACGACATCACCATACAATACTTATTTACTATTTAAAAAAAAAAAAAAAAAAAGGAAATACACATTAATTATTCCTATATTGGCTTTTGATTGGCTACAACCATGCTCACAAATAATCAAGAACTGATACAGAAGCAAATCCTAGGATCATGATGTTGAAAGTCAGAGGCCAACATCAGAGATAGCAATGACTAAGGTGCTTTCAAAACGGGAGATATATACACACAGTTTAATGATATTACATTATAGCAAAATGTTAAAAGCATTATGTTCTTTTTAAAAATATTCTTTTTTTTGTACCTTTATGATTTTTTTTTTATGATTTTTATGCTCTGTGTGTTCTTTTGTTTATTGCTGAACTCTTTTGAGTTTCGATCTTTAGTAGAATAAATTACAATTTTTATTTCTAGCAATAAGTATCTGCCTTTGTAATTTGTCCTCCCACAGAGCCCATAACATTAGACATCACTGAGATTTTCAAATGAGTAACGAACAGATGAAAGGCTCTGTAGGACGACTCACACCTTTATGGAATTAAGAATAAGGTTTTATGATTTGTGAACAATTACTTTCACTTAACTTATTTAGTCATGTTTTTGTACCTCCTATAGCTTTAAAATCTCTTTTCTATTAATATGGATGCATTGCTATTATAGCAACATGTTCATATTACCATAATTAATTGCTCTCACATTTTCATATGCAATGTGAATCGCTAGGAGATCTATGTAATGTATAAAGAATTTTTATAGTATAGACGCTAATCCTCAAGAGCAACTTTTCATCCAAGCAGGGTGACAAGTGTACTTTTAGCACATATATTTATATGGGGTTAGGAAATTGAAGGGTGTGATTTTTAATTATTTGTCACACTAGGCAAAATTCACTCATTAATAATGATCAGGCTACATTTAAAAAGCAATGCGCTTATTTTCTTATTTTTTTCACGTGTATTGTTGTTTTTTTTATTTTGTTACACTAAAAATAAGTATTTTATTGGGATTCATAAATCCTAAATTGAAGTGAGTCATTGTTTTTATATATATATATATATATATATATATATATATATATATATAGATATATGTGTGTTTGTTTCTCTGCAACACTTGTATCAATTAGCGTTGTTACCATGTGTACATTATTTAACGGGACAGGGTAGTCTAGTAACTCAAGTGGCTGTTAAATATATTTAAACAAAAAAGGGACAGTCTATCTCCAAAATAAACTTTCATGATACAGATAGGGCATGTCATTTTAAACAACTTTCCAATTTACTTTTATCACCAATCTTGTTTTGTTCTCTTAGTATTCTTAGTTGAAAGCTAAACCTAGGTAGGCTCATATGCTAATTTCTTAGACATTGAAGGCCACCTCTTATCTGAATACATTTTGACAGTTTTTCACCACTAGAGGGCATTAGTTCATGTGTGTCATATTGATAACATTGTGCTCGCTCATGTGGAGACTAGTTACCTAGGAGTCAGCACTGATTGGCTAAAATGCAAGTCTGTCAAAAGCACTGAGATAAGGGGGCAGTTTGCAGAGGCTTAGATACAAGGTAATCACAAAGGTAAAAAGTATATTAATAAAACTATGTTAGTTATGCAAAATTGGGGAATGGGTAATACAGGGATTATCTATCTTTTAAAAAAATAAAAATTCTGGTGTAGACTGTCCCTTTAATGGGGCATTACACTTAGAGAAGCAGGTGCTAAGAGTTCATTGTATTTAAAACAACAGCAGGAATATCTATTCAAATTTGCTGGTCTCTCTCTCTCTCCCACTCCCTCTTGTTTATGTATCTTTTTATAGCCAATACTGCAACACTGAAATTTTCAGTAGGCAAAGGCACTCTGAAGAGTTTAAAGGGATATGAAACTCCAAATTGTTCTTTCTTGGTTGATATAGAGCATACATTTATAAACAACTTCTAAATTACTTCTATTATAAATTTAGCTTCATTCTCTTGGTATCCTTTCTTGAAGGAGTATCAATGCACTCCTGGCAGCTACCTGAACACATCAGGGAGCCAACAACAAGAGGCATAAATGTGCAAGTAACAATCAGCAGCTAGCTCCTAGGTTTTCTACAGAGGATAGCAAGATAACAAAGCTAATTAGATAAAAGAAATACATTGGAAAGTTGTTTAAAATGTTCCTTCAAGTACAAATATCCCAAAAGTTCAAAGGGGCAGTATCTGTTAGGCAAATCAAAAAAGTTGCACAAAACACATCCAAATTACATTTTAAAGTACAGTTACACTCACAATAACACTATCTAATAGCATTATTTATAAACAAAATTGCATAGAAGTTATAAGATCTGAGGTCTCAGGTGTTAGAGAAAAAAAGGCTGCAAAGGGCCTTAACATAGAGATACGTACATAAACATGTCTAAATATTTATATATACACATACACATACATATATTGTATTCTTACTGGGAAAGGGTCTTTTCTGGTATCTCATTATTTGGAGTTAGCTAAAATAAAATTGAGAATCTGTTCCATTTTCTTAAACTTGAGCTACTATAATAGCACTAAAGAAAAACAAAAATTTGGGGCGCGCACAGTAACATAATGAGCCAGATTATGAGTGGAGCATTATTTAGCGATCCCGCTCTTGCGCTAACTCTGCTAGAAGTAAGCTTTTTGTGCGCGTCGGGTAGCACGTGTATTACAAGTTAAAAGTAAAAAATGTGCGCTAACCCAATGCACACAAAAAGACCAACTTCCTATATCTTGCGCACTTTTAACATATTCCCCTATAGAACTCAAAGGAGCAAAAAAAGTAAAAAAACAAGCACCCTACTCCTCTAGTTGACTACAAAGGGCTCCAATGCACTCAAATATATGTCTATATATGTGTACATATGTATTTATGTGTTTGTATGTGTATAAATGTCTGTAAATACATATATACACATATAAATACATGAATACATATGTACACACACACACACATATATATATATATATATATATATATATATATATATATATATATATATATATATATATATATACATATACATTTTTAGACATGTATGTATGTCTATGGTAAAGCCCTTTGACTGTCTTTTTTTTCTAACACCTGAGATCTCATATCTTTTTTTTTCTTAATAAGTTTTATTAGATGGTGTAGCAATGTGAAGAGATAGGGGATGCCCAAGGTTAAATATACAAAAACTTGTAATGAAGTGATCTATAGAGGGTACAATCACAAACTAGCAATACAAAAAAAGATACCTGCAATCAAATTATCAATGTTAATAATTAAAAAGCACAAATCAAGTGAAAAAGGAGAATGTTCACAATATAGTGAGTCCAATACAATTGTGTATCCAGGCACAGGCAGCTCTCTGTGGAGGGATATAGGGTCCAAATCCCGGAGTCAGCAATCTGTAGATAATGAACATAAACAGAAGTGCCACATGGCCTAATATTGCCAGATATGCAGTGATATGGGTACAAGACGTCAAAATGCACTCATGTGTAACATTGCCCCCTTGTAAGATGGTGCAAACATAGCAGCCTGGATGCTCTCAGTCACCCAGCAGACTGGCCTCCCGTGATGTGTCAGCAACAGCATAGGATATCTTCTGTAGATTCTTCTCCAAACAGGAGATACGCAATGATCAGCAAATGGCACGTTGTAAGATAAAATGTACATTTATTTAAAATAGTAAAACAATCAAGACGTTTCTCAGCTATTAAAAGGCTGTTTCATCAGGCTTCATGAAACAGCCTTTTAGTAGCTGAGAAACGTGTTACTTCTTTTACTATTTAAAATAAATGTAAGTTTTATCTTACAACGTGCTATTTGCTAATCATTGCTTACCTGCTATTTGGAGAGAAATCTACATTAGATGGTGTACTTTTACATGTATTTCCATCTTAATATGAGGAGAGTCCACGACTTCATTCCTTACTTGTGGAAATACAGAACCTGGCCACCAGGTGGAGGCAAAGACACCCCAGCCAAAGGCTTAAATACCTCCCCCACTCCCCTCATCCCCCAGTCATTCTTTGCCTTTCGTCACAGGAGGATGACAGAGAAGTGTCGGAAGATTCGGAGTAGTCTCTTATGGAGGGTAGTACTCTTCGCTATGGGACTGGAGTTTTAAGTAGTCTTGTCTCAGTGAGAGCATTGACGAATGTTAGGGTTTGGAGATGCAGGGAGAGTCTTTCTGCGAAACCATCCAGACTCATATTAACAGCTCCTAAGCAATCATTGTTGATGAGTTTCACTGCCTTCTTCTATCACTCAAGTCCATGTCAGGTGCGCTGCTACAAGACTGTCAAACTTGAGAGGCTGTGTGTCTGTTCCACAGCGATGATTCCGGTAAGATAATTTCATTTATACTCATATAATAACGCAAGAAGACAGGGTCACAGTGTGACTCTTTTATCTGTATGGAATCAAAGGTTAATATCTCCAGAAGGGGGTTATTAAACAGGGAGGATTTATGCATAATTTGCTTTATTATGTTTTATGCTGCGACATGTGTGAGATGAGGCTCAGGCAGAAGTTGGAACATTAAGGTTTTACTTTCGTCTTTGGATAACTGTGTGGCCTGTTAGATTTGGTGCGCTTATTCCAGGAGCAGGGGCGGTCCTGCATGGCACACCATGTGACCGGGTGTGGTCTCATTGACTTTCTCTTTCATGACTGTGTGGTTTACAGGAGAAGAAGCAATTTTTCTGTGGGGCCTGGGTCATAGGAGGTGGTGAGTGCCCCAGCCATTGGGGGTATAAAGGTGCCATTTATATTTTTCTATAGTCTATCTTGAAAGCACAAGCTATGGAGGGCTCTGATACGATAGAGGGTACTCCCTTACCTAAATCTTATACCTGTTTTTATTGTGAGGAGGCTACGGTATACCTGCCTGCTCAATTATGTTCCACATGCCTTGATAAAGTACTTATATCTAAGAAACCCAAGATGTTTAGTACCACTGAGCCGTCCACCTCTGAGGGATCTCCGTTTTGTGAGGTGCTTTCCCTTCAGTCATCTCCTATTACACATGCAGCTTCCCATTGCACTCCTAATCCTCCTTTGGGAGGGACCCTTTTACCGCCAGACTTTACTGAACAGCTAAAAACAGCAGTGTCTGCAGCCTTCAGTGCTTTACCTCGCTCTGCTAAGCACAAGCGAAAGGTCAAATATTGCTATCCTTCCCAGGTGTCATCTTCCAATTTTTTTGGATTTATCTGATACTAAATTATCCGCTAAAGAGGACGCCTCTGATACTTCAGAGGAGGCTTTTTCTGGGTTGGAATCTGCTGCCTCTAAACCTCCGGCTGTGGAGGAACCAGATTTTAGATTTAGGATCGAGCACTTACGCTTTCTGTTAAAGGAAGTGTTGGCTACATTGGAGGTTTAGGAACCTAAATTACCTGAGGAACCCTCTATTCCTAAACTTGATAATGTTTATGAGGACATGGTGGTGCCAAAGACTTTCCCGGTTCCCGTAAAGATGGCAAATATTATTAAGAATGAATGGGAGAGGCTGGATCTTCTTTTTCCCCTTCTTCTTCTTTTAAGATTGTTCCCAGTTCCAGACTCTCAATTAGAGTTGTGGGGGTCTGTCCCTAAGGTGGATGGAACTATCTCCATGCTTGCTAAGCGCACTACTATCCCGCTTGAGTATAGTTCATCATTTAAGGAGCCCACAGATAAGAAGATAGAAACCCTGATAAGGAAGATGTTTCAGCACACAGGATATTTGTTTCAGCCTGCAGCGGTGGTTGCTGCGGTGGCTGGAGCCACTATCTATTGGTGTGACTCTCTATCTGAGAGGATCGAGGTGGAAATTCCACTCGACAAGATCCAGGAGAGAATTAAGGCCTTGAGGATAGCTAATTCTTTTATCTGTAATGCAAACATGCAGATTATTCACCTGAATGCCAAGACATCTGGGTTTTTTGTTCTAGCCCGTAGGGCACTCTGTCTGAAGTCTTGGTCCGCGCACATTACTTCAAAATTTAGACTACTTTCCCTTCCATTTAAGGGGAATATTCTTTTCAGTCCAGGCCTGGACTCATTCATATCCACGGTTACTGTGGGCAAAGGTGCCTTCCTATCGCAGAATAAGAAGAATTAACCTAAAGGACAGGGTCCTAATTTTCGTCCCTTTCGTTCGGATAAATCCCAACGGCAACAGCCCTCCGTGAGGCCTGATCAGTCCAAGGGAACTTGGAAAACATCTCAATCTTGGATTAAGTCCAAGCAGAACAAGAAGCCTGCCAAAACAAAATAGTCATAAAGGGGTGGCCCCCAATCCATTGTTGGATTGGGGGCAGACTATCTCTATTTGTGGAGGCTTGGCTGGGGGACGTGCAAGACCCTTGGGTTCTGGAGGTCATCTCTCAGGGTTACAGGATAGGTTTTTAAATCTCATCCACACAGGGGCAATTCCTCTTATCAAACCTGTCTTCAAGACTAGAAAAATGAGAAGCTTTTCTAGGGTGCATGAGGGATCTCTCCTCCTTGGGAGTTATTATGCCGGTACCTCTAGCAGAGAGAGGTCTGGGGTAATACTCAAACCTTTTTGTGGTCCCAAAAAAGGAGGGTACATTTCGCCTGATTCTGGACCTAAAGTGCTTAAACAAGTTTCTATCGGTCCCATTGTTCAAAAATGGAAACGATAAGGTCTATTCTGCCCTTAGTTTAAGAGGGACAGTTCATGACTACAATAGACTTGAAGGATGGTTACCTTCATGTGCCAATACACAAGGATCACTTCAAGTTCTTAAGATTCACTTTTCTGGAACAACATTTCCAGTTTTTTGCTCTTCCTTTTGGTCTGGCTACTGCCCCAAGAGTCTTTACAAAGGTTCTTGGGGCTCTGCTCACGGTGGCGAGATCCAGAGGTATTGCAGTAGCGCCATACTTGGACGACATCCTAGTCTAGGCTCTGTCCTGCTGGCTGGCAGAAGACCATGCAAGAGCTCTTCTACTTCTTCGATCTCATGGATGGAAGATAAACTTAGAAAAGAGTTCCCAGTACCAGGGTGGTATTCCTGGGTACGATAATAGATTCCATATCCATGAGGATATTCCTTACAGACCAGAGATGCTGCAAAATTAATTTCAATTGTCTTGCCCTCCAGACCTCCCTGAGGCTGTCTGTGGCCCAGTGTATGGAGGTAATTGGGTTCATGGTGTCCAGCCTAGATATCATCCCATTCGCCAGCAGTGTATGCTGAGACAATGGAACAGCGACCACTTGGATCTTGTCACAGCAGATTTCTCTGGACAACCAGTCGAGAGAATCGCTCTCTTGATGGCTCTGTCCAAATCACCTGTCCCAAGGGACATCCTTCTTGAGACCATCCCGGGAGATTGTGACTACGGAAGCAAGTCTATCAGGACGGGGAGCTGTTTGGGGTGCCAGGAAGGCACAGAGCCTGTGGACTCGAGAGGAGTCCCTCCTCCCGATCAACATTTTGGAACTTCAAGCAATCTTCAACTCTCTAAAGTATTGGCCTCTTCTGGGTTCGTCCCAGTCTATCAGATTCCAATCAGACAACATAACCTTGGTGGCTTACATCAACCATCAGGGGGGAACGAGGAGCTCCCTAGCAATGAGGGAAGTCTCTCGGATTCTGGAATGGGTGGTGCTCCACAACTGCTCACTGTCAGCAATCCACATTCCGGGTGTGGACAACTGGGAAGCGGGTTTCCTCAACAGACAATCCTTTCACCATCCTGAGGTGTTTGCGGAGATCTGTAAAAGATTGTGTACTCTGGAGATAGATCTCATGTTTTCCCGACTCAATACCAAGCTACCCAGATACGGGTTGCAGTCCAGGGATCCCCAGGGAGAGCTGATAGATGCATTAGCAGTACCTTGGAGTTTCAACCTAGTTTACATTTTTCCGCCGTTACCACTTTATCAAGCAGGAGCAAGATTTGGCTATTCTAATTGCTCCATTGTGGCCGCAAATTATGTGGTTTGCGGACCTGGTGGAGATATCCTCATCTCCTCCATGGAGGTTACCCTGTTGCAGAGATCTACTGCAACAGGGTCCTTTTATTCATCAGAATCTAGATTCTCTGAGGCTGGCTGCGTGGAGATTGAACGCTTAGTCCTAGCCAAAAGAGGTTTTTCTGAGAGAGTGATTGATACTTTCATTCAAGCTAGAAAGCCTGTCACCCGTCGCATCTATCATAAGGTGTGGAGGACCTACTTATTCTGGTGTGAAGAGCATGGATTCCCTTGGCACAAGGTCAAGGTATTCAGGATTCTTTCCTTTCTCCAAGATGGTTTGGTGAAGGGACTTGATGCTAGTTCCTTAAAGGAACAGATTTTGGCTCTATCTGTGTTATTGCACAAGAGGCTCACTGAACTTCCTGATGTATAGTCTTTTGTTCAGGCTCTGTCTAGAATCAGACCTGTGTTTAGACCTCCTTGGAGCTTAAATCTGGTTCTTAAGGTTTTGCAGAGGGCTCTGTTTGAGCCTATGCATTCGGTTGACATTAAATTACTCTCATGGAAGGTTCTTTTTCTACTGGCTATTGCTTTGGCACGCAGAGTTTCTGAATTGGTTGCCCTGCAATGTGAGCCCCTTACCTAGTATTTCATGTGGATAAGGCTGTTCTTCTTATTGGATTAGGTTTTCTCCCTAAGGTTATGTCTGCTCACAACATCAATCAGGAGATTGTGTTTTCTTCTTTGTGTCATAATCCTTCTTCTTCGAAGGAATGATTACTTAATAATTTTGATGTGGTTTGGGCCTTGAAATTCGATCTTCAGGCTACAAAGGATTTTAGACAGACTTCGTCGTTTTTTGCTGTCTATTCTAGGAAGCATAGAGGGCAGAAGGCTTCTTCCTCTTCCCTATCTTTTTGGTTGAGAAGCATTATTCGCTTAGCATATGAGACTGTGGGACATAAGCCTCCTCAGAGGATTACGGCTCATTCAACTAGAATTGTGGCTTTAGCTTGGGCCTTCAAGAATGAGGCCTCTATGGAGCAGATTTGTAGGGTGGCTACCTGGTCCTCCTTATATACTTTTTCAAAGTTTTACAAATTTTATGTTTTTGCTTCGGCTGAAGCAGCTTTTGGGAAAAATGTTTTACAGGGTGTGGTGCCTCAGAATAGGGTCTGCCTCTCTTTACCCTCCCGTTTTCATTCAGTGTCCTCTAGAGCTTGGGTATATGTTTCCCATAAGTAAGGAATGAAGCCGTGGACTCTCCTCATATTAAGATGGAAAACATAACTTATGCTTACCTGATAATTTCCTTTCCATCTGTTTGAGGAGAGTGCTTGGCTTCCGCCCATTTTCTCCGTTGGGCGGACCAAAATTTGTTGTTCTTCTAGCACCATTTATACCCTGATATTTCTCCTACTGTTCATTGTTCCCTCGGCAGAATGACTGGGGGATGAGGGGAGTGGGGAAGGTATTTAAGCCCTTGACTGGGGTGTCTTTGCCTCCTTCTGGTGGCCAGGTTCTGTATTTCCCACAAGTAAGTAATAAAGCCGTGGACTCTCCTCATACAGATGGAAATTAAATTATCAGGTAAGCATAATTTATGTTTTTTTTATGTGTTTCATATGAGCGTAACAATAAACCAGAGTTAAGAGGTTACGCTAACCCAACGCATGTTTACTTCGATTGTGCTCAAGTGTTAGCATTTACTTTCAACTAGTAATATGCGATAAACCAGATATTTCTTGCACATAACTGTTAGCGTGCCACGCGTAATTTGGCCCAATATTAGTTATTTGTGCAAGCAGTCATAAACAGAAATGTATAGAAGATTAAAATAGAGTAGAGTATGTAGAAATTAATTAATACCAAAGTATGACCAAGGTTGCTCCAAGAAAGAAAGATTTCATTTATTGCAAAAGTGATCTCCAGAAAGTAAACCATTAAAACCATAACAAACAGCAATAGAGAAAATGCTGAAAAAAGCCAAAGGCAAATATAGTAACTTGCAATTCAGTCCTGGACGCTTTCCTAAACACACCAGGGCACCTAATATGACTCACAGACCCTGGGCTTTAATTAACTCTGTCCAAAACAATCTAAAGGAAAGTACTAGAGGATCAGTATAGAAATAGAGCAGAAATTAAATCGTCCATACAAGCCCATATAGATCCCAAAAATATTACTTTAAATCTCTACACCAGATATGGCATTGCAGTACGATAATTGTAGTTTTCCAGTAAGTGCACAGGATTCAAACTCCACTTCCTGGGACTTGGCCTCTGCTTACAGGCTTGCCATGTTTCTTAGGTGAATACACAGCCCTTCAGTCTTTCTCATTGAGTATGGCATAGCGGTAAACATGACTGCCAGAAATTCATAACTCCAAATACTGTAACCAAAGTCTTCTCCAGCTTCCCTTCTTTTTGTAAAGATTCACTTAACTAATCAGAGTAGTGTGTGAAGACTCTTATATTATATATATATAGGGGAGTTGAATTGTGAGGGAGGGTACCCAACACAATAAAGGTTAGCGCTGTGTATTTCTGTTTAACTGAAATATGAGTTTGGGAACCTGGAAATGCAGCTGTAATTCGGGATGTATGAAGGGATTGTCTGCTCAAAAGAGAGTAGAGCAATCCCGACAAACAAAAAATGGCAGGAGGAAAGAGAGAGAAACAGCGCTTATCCTAGGGGTTAATCCCTATTCTCACTAGTGGTGATAGTAAGATGTTTATAAGTGAATGTAGGTGTACATGATTATATCAGGACACTCTATCAAGTAATATAGAATCACAATGTGCTGTTACTTGCATTAAGAGTGGTAGTAATAACAATAATAACAAGTGATTCAAAAAACCATAAAGTGAACAGTCAATTAGGTTGTCTCTAATGGAGACTAGATATCCAGTAAAAAGTAAGCAGGAAAATTTGGTAGGTATTACACTTACTAGAACAAACCTCAATCATATGAGGTAAGTTGCCACCTCTTGTAAGTGTGAAACTTCCGTGGTCCTGGTGTGGCAGTAGTGGTAAAGTCAGGTGGTAGTGTTCTTCTCCTCTCAGAGTATGTGCCTTTTCCCTCTTAGAGTATGGACTTTCAGTCCTGATAGAGGCTGGTGGTCTGTTCCCTTCACGCTCCCGCAGGATTATGCAAAAGAAATAAAGTGCAAGGACATAGCGTAAAACCGTTTAATAAAAATTAAGGTATTTAAAAACAGACAAATGGCAACTCACATTAAGAGTCCTCAAAAATATGAGGCATGTAGATACACTTAGATATAGTTTTGATGTATGAACCCAGTAGATGGTGAAGTTGCAGTTGTTATAGCATAATCCCAGTCAAGGGTTAAAATAGTTCTTCCAAACGCCACATCAAAATAATAGTCATAAAATTGTGTAAAAACACCAGTCCGTTATTATGCAATATAACAAACTTGATGGTGATTGTCACACAGAGGATATTATTGTTCAAATATGAGTAACATAGAAAAACCTCCAAATGGAGATAAAAAGAAATATTGAATATCTGTAATCCCTTACGCGTTTCAAAGGTTCTAATTTTGCTTCTTCCTCAGAGGGTGTTCTGTAGTGGAGATAATTCCGTCTCCTGTGTGTGTAACTAAGAAGTGGGCGGCGGCATGCCCCTATGTGCTAATGTTGAAATATGATTGGATATTAATGATGTCAATCTTGATGAGTAATTAAATCTAGCCTATCATGTAAGGATAGGTATTAGTGAGGTGCTACGTTGTTACGTGCTTTAGCGTAGTAACGCAGTTTATACTAGGTGTATTTGGCTCCTGTAAGTTGATGCTAGAGCGTGATTGGATGTTGTTGCTATCAATCAGGGTAGTGTTGTTTGGAGCGTGACCTATCATGTATAGATAGGTGAAAACACAGGGCTGCGTTATTACGTGTTCAGCGTGGTCACGTAGTGTGTATTGGGCTCCATAATGTTTATGCGGTTGCTATAGATACCGCTTTCCTTCTGTATTCATTTAAATTGATAGTGTTCCTGTGGACTATAACATTGAATGTATGATTAGATATAGTCTATTAAGGAAAAGAAAACACAATCAAGGTATTGTGTAAAATATTAGAATTGGACTTTTCAAAGAGTTACATCGCCATATGTCTACATAGTTTTGCGAATGTAAGTTTGACATATTGTTTAGGTTGTTGCTATGGTTACAAGGCTCCGTTCTCAAATATGCCTCAATCTTTCTTGTATTAGCGTTATTTGTAAATTTAGTTATTGTAATGTTCTGTTGGTCTCATATTGTCACTTCTACCATAAATTGCTGATTGTAAGTACACTCTAATAGGTGTATCAATACGTGGTGTATATTGGACGTAACGGGTTCCATAATGTTTGTGCGGTTGTTGTAATTACCGCTTACCTATTGTATTCATTTTAATTGGTAGTGTTCCTGCGGACTATCCCTTTAGGTGTATGGTTAGATATACTCTTGTAAACAAAACATTGCGTGCAATATTGGAATTGGACTTTGCAAAAGGTTACATCGCTATATGTTTACATAGTCATTGCAAATGTGAGTTTAATATATTTTTTAGATAGTTGCTATGGTTTCAAGACTCCATTCTCAGATATGCCCCAATCTCTCTTGTATTTACATTACTGGTGCATAATAATATTCTATTTGTCATATATTGTCACTTATACCATAGATTACAGATACAATCTACTGGCCTTTCTTCTAGTTAAAGGTACATTAATTTATATTACACTTGTATATCCACTTTATACATCCATGATCATAGAATTTATTCAATAAGGATGTTTGTTGAAACTATCTGTTTCTTTCAAGATATATAGAAACATGATATTCAAAATATTCATTTTTTTCTCATACTTAATAATTTATTAATCAATAGTTATGGGTGTATCCCAAATGGATATGTGTCTAACTCCAATTGGTTATAAATTAACCATATTGATGCAGATTCATATAGAACTCAACTCAAAACTTACTTCTATTAAGCTTTTCTGTTTTCAAGCAGAAACATTACTCAGTAGAGGGGTGGTGCCCTCTGGTATAAAGGAATTACTCTAGGAAGGCCGCAAGGTCAATATCCTTGTTTAGACCTCTTGGACTCATAGTGCCAAAATAATGGATCCAAAAGGTCTCCCTTTTTCTCAGATGTAGTTCCCTCTTGGAACCCTCTGGGGCTTTTTAATGTGTTCTAGGATTGTTCCTCTAAGACTTGTTGGATCACTATTATGAAAGTTTTTAAAATGGGCTGGAACACTATGATTTTTCTCCCCCCCCCCTCAATATTCCTAATATGCACGAGTAATCTTTTCTTATACGGTCGTGTGGTGCGTCCTATGTATTGCAGTTTGCAACTACATTCCAGGAGGTACACGACAAAGTCAGTTTTACAATTGGTTAAGGTGGTGATATTATGTACTTTCTTAGTGGAGGTTGAAGTTATCTGTTTTGTGGGTTTCTTTCCACTGTAATGATGAGTGCATGAAGCACAGTTAAGCCTATTGCACTTGTAAAAAACCTATACTATTTGATCCCAGCCAATTGCATCTATTTGTACTTTTTTCTTTGGTATTCAATTTACTTGGTGCTATCATTGATTTTAGATTTCTGTTCTTTCTATATATAATTTGTGTTTTTTTCTCCCCAATTTCTTTCAGTAATGGGTCTTTGGTTAGTACATACCAGTGTTTCCTAAATATTTGTTCGATTTCTCTAGCACCTGTACTATAGGTGGTTATAAAGGTCACACCTAGGTTTTGTCTTGTTTTGTTTTTGTTCGTTTTAGTTTAAAAGTGTGTTCCTCTCCATCTTATTTACTTTTTCATATGCGGTTTTTAGGTTGTGTTCCTTATATCCTTTATTTAGTAATTTGGTTGTAAGAATTTTGGATTCTTCCTCAAAGTCACTGGCCCTAGAACAGTTCCTTTTCAGTCTCTGGTACTGTCCAAAAGGGATATTATTGATCCAATTTGGGTGGTGACTGCTTTTTGCGTTCAGATAGCCATTGCTATCAGTTGGTTTTTTATATAATTTTGTTAGGATCTTATTGTTCTCTGAAAATAGAATTAGATCAAGAAATTCTATTTCTACATCACTGTGTTTTTCAGTAAAACTGAGATTAAATTCATTGTTATTAATATATGTGATGAAATCTTTAAGTTCTATATCATTACCATTCCATATGACCAAGATGTCATCTATAAAACGGCCCCATGTAATTAGTTTAGATATAAATGGGTTATTGTTCCAAATGTGAGTTTCTTCCCAGAGACCCATGTACAGATTGGCATAGCTAGGGGCAAACTTAGTCCCCATAGCTGTGCCGCCAATCTGCACATAGAAGTCTTCATTAAATTTAAAGTAATTTTTCTCCAGGATGAATTGTATTGATTCTGTTATGAACTCCTTTTTATTACCCTGGAGATTTGTAATCTCATTTAACCAATGTTTGATAGCTTCAATTCCTTTTTGATGCGGTATATTGGTGTACAGTGAACTCACATCTAGAGTGAGCCATTTATAATTCTTACTCCATTCTATGTTAGTTAATTTTTCTATTACATGTGGTGTATCCCTGATGTATGCTTTAAGGGTTGGTACTAATGGTTGTAGATAAGAATCTACAAATTCTGATAGTTTAGTTGTTAAAGACCCAATCCCCAAGATAATTGGTCTACCTGGTGGGTTCTGTTGGTCTTTATGAATTTTGGGTAGATGGTAAAAGGTTGCTACCTTTGGGGTGTCTTGTTTTAAAAAGTTCATCTCTTGATCATTTAGTACTCCCTCACTCTTTGCTGTATCTAGATGGCTCTTTTATAGTTTCAGGAATACTTGTGTTGGATCTCCTTGTATTTTCCTGTATGTTTTTTCATCTTTCAATAGCCTCTCAGCCTCTCCAATATATGTGTTTCTGTCCTGTATGATAATACTACCACCCTTGTCGGCCTCTCTTATCGTAATCTCAGTGTTTTCTTTGAGTTGTTTTAAAATAATTTTTTCTTTCCTAGTTAGATTGTCATTTTTTAATCTTGTGTTCATTACACATTTTGTAAAGGTCATCTTGAACTAATTGTGAAAATACTGGGATATGATACCCTTTAGATTGTGTGGAAAAAAAGGTGGATTTGGCTTTAAAATTAGAATGGGGTTCAAAGTTAATTTTGTTAGGGTCATTCATTAAAATGTTTGAGTTCCATTCTTCAGTTTCTCCTTCTACAAATAATTGTTCTAAATTAATTAGACTTTCTAGATTCTGATCATCTAGTTCTTTTACATTAATGGTTTCCATATTTTTAATACAGTCTTTCTTCAATTTCTCAAAATGTCTATGTAATGTCAATTTTCTCACAAATTTATGTGTGTCTATAAATTATTCAAAAGCATTAGGGCCTTTAGTAGGAGCAAAAGTAAGTCCTTTTAATAATATATTAGTTTCTATTTCTGACAATACTTTGGTTGAGAGGTTAAAATGTTTTATAGTGTTACCCTCTTGTTCTACATTTTGGTTGATTTTGTCCTCCTTTGCTTTTTTGAGTTGGATATTTCTTCCTGCTCTACAACCCCTTCTTCTTCTTCTCCCCTTCCTCTTTTTTGGGAGTGCGTTTTTTGTCTCCAGAATGGGGTTGTTGGGATAGCTAATTGCATCTGGGGGTCTTTCTCCATGTGATTCATGTACTGTTGTTTGGGGATGTGTTGTTGATGGTATTGATTCTTGTTCTGGTGTAGTCTTTGATTTGGATTTTAATGATACTGTTGGGGGTAGTGCGGTCTCGGTGATACTTGTTTGCGGTGATCTAAAAAACGTGGCTGTTGGTAATTGTTACTATTGCCATTTTGAGAATTCCTATGATATTCATCTTTATGTGTAAATCTACGCATATTGTTGATATTTCTATTATGAAGGAATCTTGGTGGTATGTATGTAGGAATTTTATTTCTGTATGTTGACTCCGAAGTCATCATATGTGTATTGGTATGATGTGTGTTCATCTGTTTAGAGCTATTGATAAAGGTTCTGTAATCCTTATTTGTTGAAAAGTGAGGTGAATATATATCCTCAAAGGGATCATCTGTGGGGTTATTCTGTGAATTTTCTGTTTCTCCTAGTGTAGTGTTGTTTGTAATTGGTATACCCATTTGTTTAGACAATAAGTTATTTTCTGTTTGATTAATTTTCATAAGTTGATAGTCTCTCCTGAATTTATCTTTCTTTTTGCTATCTATTTGACTCTCAAATCTCTTAATTCTGTTTTTGTTTTCTGTATCTAGTTCCCTATAATAGACATCTCCCTTGAATAAGTTTAGTTTGTGTCTGATGTCAGTGATTTGTTCGGTGAAGGTTTTTACTTTCTTGGTTCTATATTTGATAAGGATTTTTATGAGAGCCTTTGAACAGTCTTCCAGAGCTGTTTCCCACTCTGAGAGCAGTTCAATCTCTGTGTCTTCAAAGATAGGAGTTTTTTCTAGTCTCAGACCTTGTGGGATGATGCAGTATTTTAGATACCTCTCTAAATTATTGCCATCATTCCAGTTTAAAAGCTGTTACCCCCTAGGATAAGCGCTGTTTCTCTCTCTTTCCTCCTGCCATATATATATATATATATATATATATTGATGGTATTTTGGTAAATAATATATTTTTACCTATATATATATATATATATATATATATATATATATATATATATATATATATATACTGCTTTTTGTATTCTCCAAAATGTTTGTATCATGCATTTGAAAAAGGAGGTGGAATACCTCCGAAACGTCATGCATTTTTTACTTAATTTATTAAAGGTTAAGTTTTATCTGAACCAGTGAGTGCCTTTTTTCTACGAATATGTATTGGATCATTTTTTGAAGTGCACCCTGGAGGCTGTTATATTTGTATATGGAGTGCCTTTCCAAATGACTTTAACTTATATATATATACTGTATATATATATATTATATATATACTGTATATAGGCATAGATAACTACACACACACATATATATATATATATATATATATATATATATATATATATATATATATATATATGAATATCTATTTATAAATACTTAGGGCCCTATTTATTATGTGTCTGTCCCACATGATCTGATCAGCAGATTATGTCCGACAGACATTGCTGAATGCAGAGGGCAATACGCTTTCCTCATTCAGCATTGCACCAGCAGCTCTTGTGAACTGCTGGTGCAACGCCGCCCCCTGCAGATTCGCGTCCAATCGGCCGCTAGCAGGGGGGGTGTCAATTAACCCCATCGTATTCAATTGGGTTGAATTGCGGCGATGTCTGTCCACCTCCTCAGAGCAGGCGGACATGTTATGGAGCAGCAGTCTTTAGAGTCTTACGGCTAGATTTGGAGTTTGGCGGTAAAAGGGCTGTTAACGCTCCGCGGGTTTTTTTCTGGCCGCACCATAAATTTAACTCTGGTATCGAGAGTTCTAACAAATGCTGCGTTAGGCTCCAAAAAAGGAGCGTAGAGCATTTTTACCGCAAATACAACTCTCGATACCAGAGTTGCTTACGGACGCGGCCGGCCTCAAAAACGTGCTCGTGCACGATTCTCCCATAGGAAACAATGGGGCTGTTTGAGCTGAAAAAAAACCTAACACCTGCAAAAAAGCAGCGTTCAGCTCCTAACGCAGCCCCATTGTTTCCTATGGGGAAACACTTCCTACGTCTGCACCTAACACTCTAACATGTACCCCGAGTCTAAACACCCCTAGCCTTACACTTATTAACCCCTAATCTGCCGCCCCCGCTATCGCTGACCCCTGCATTACACTTTTAACCCCTAATCTGCCGCTCCGTAAACCGCCGCCACCTACGTTATCCCTATGTACCCCTAATCTGCTGCCCTAACATCGCCGACCCCTATGTTATATTTATTAACCCCTAATCTGCCCCCCACAACGTCGCCGACACCTACCTACACTTATTAACCCCTAATCTGCCGACCGGACCTGAGCGCTACTATAATAAAGTTATTAACCCCTAATCCGCCTCACTAACCCTATCATAAATAGTATTAACCCCTAATCTGCCCTCCCTAACATCGCCGACACCTACCTTCAATTATTAACCCCTAATCTGCCGACCGGAGCTCACCGCTATTCTAATAAATGTATTAACCCCTAAAGCTAAGTCTAACCCTAACACTAACACCCCCCTAAGTTAAATATAATTTTTATCTAACGAAATAAATTAACTCTTATTAAATAAATGATTCCTATTTAAAGCTAAATACTTACCTGTAAAATAAATCCTAATATAGCTACAATATAAATTACATTTATATTATAGCTATTTTAGGATTAATATTTATTTTACAGGTAACTTTGTATTTATTTTAACCAGGTACAATAGCTATTAAATAGTTAAGAACTATTTAATAGTTACCTAGTTAAAATAATTACAAATTTACCTGTAAAATAAATCCTAACCTAAGTTATAATTAAACCTAACACTACCCTATCAATAAAATAATTAAATAAACTACCTACAATTACCTACAATTAACCTAACACTACACTATCAATAAATTAATTAAACACAATTGCTACAAATAAATACAATTAAATAAACTATCTAAAGTACAAAAAATAAAAAAGAACTAAGTTACAGAAAATAAAAAAATATTTACAAACATAAGAAAAATATTACAACAATTTTAAACTAATTACACCTACTCTAAGCCCCCTAATAAAATAACAAAGACCCCCAAAATAAAAAATTCCCTACCCTATTCTAAAATACAAAAATTACAAGCTCTTTTACCTTACCAGCCCTGAACAGGGCCCTTTGCGGGGCATGCCCCAAGAATTTCAGCTCTTTTGCCTGTAAAAAAAAACATACAATACCCCCCCCCCAACATTACAACCCACCACCCACATACCCCTAATCTAACCCAAACCCCCCTTAAATAAACCTAACACTAAGCCCCTGATGATCTTCCTACCTTGTCTTCACCATGCCAGGTTCACCGATCCGTCCTGGCTCCAAGATCTTCATCCAACCCAAGCGGGGGTTGGCGATCCATAATCCGGTGCTCCAAAGTCTTCCTCCTATCCGGCAAGAAGAGGACATCCGGACCGGCAAACATCTTCTCCAAGCGGCATCTTCTATGTTCTTCCATCCGATGACGACCGGCTCCATCTTGAAGACCTCCAGCGCGGATCCATCCTCTTCTTCCGACGACTAGACGACGAATGACGGTTCCTTTAAGGGACGTCATCCAAGATGGCGTCCCTCGAATTCCGATTGGCTGATAGGATTCTATCAGCCAATCGGAATTAAGGTAGGAATTTTCTGATTGGCTGATGGAATCAGCCAATCAGAATCAAGTTCAATCCGATTGGCTGATCCAATCAGCCAATCAGATTGAGCTCGCATTGTATTGGCTGATCGGAACAGCCAATAGAATGCGAGCTCAATCTGATTGGCTGATTGGATCAGCCAATCGGATTGAACTTGATTCTGATTGGCTGATTCCATCAGCCAATCAGAAAATTCCTACCTTAATTCCGATTGGCTGATAGAATCCTATCAGCCAATCGGAATTCAAGGGACGCCATCTTGGATGACGTCCCTTAAAGGAACCGTCATTCGTCGTCTAGTCGTCGGAAGAAGAGGATGGATCCGCGCTGGAGGTCTTCAAGATGGAGCCGGTCGTCATCGGATGGAAGAACATAGAAGATGCCGCTTGGAGAAGATGTTTGCCGGTCCGGATGTCCTCTTCTTGCCGGATAGGAGGAAGACTTTGGAGCACCGGATTATGGATCGCCAACCCCCGCTTGGGTTGGATGAAGATCTTGGAGCCAGGACGGATCGGTGAACCTGGCATGGTGAAGACAAGGTAGGAAGATCATCAGGGGCTTAGTGTTAGGTTTATTTAAGGGGGGTTTGGGTTAGATTAGGGGTATGTGGGTGGTGGGTTGTAATGTTGGGGGGGTATTGTATGTTTTTTTTTACAGGCAAAAGAGCTGAAATTCTTGGGGCATGCCCCGCAAAGGGCCCTGTTCAGGGCTGGTAAGGTAAAAGAGCTTTGAACTTTATTAATTTAGAATAGGGTAGGGCATTTTTTATTTTGGGGGTCTTTGTTATTTTATTAGGGGGCTTAGAGTAGGTGTAATTAGTTTAAAATTGTTGTAATATTTTTCTTATGTTTGTAAATATTTTTTTATTTTCTGTAACTTAGTTCTTTTTTATTTTTTGTACTTTAGATAGTTTATTTAATTGTATTTATTTGTAGCAATTGTGTTTAATTAATTTGTTGATAGTGTAGTGTTAGGTTAATTGTAGGTAATTGTAGGTAGTTTATTTAATTATTTTATTGATAGGGTAGTGTTAGGTTTAATTATATCTTAGGTTAGGATTTATTTTACAGGTAAATTTGTAATTATTTTAACTAGGTAACTATTAAATAGTTCTTAACTATTTAATAGCTATTGTACCTGGTTAAAATAAATACAAAGTTACCTGTAAAATAAATATTAATCCTAAAATAGCTATAATATAAATGTAATTTATATTGTAGCTATATTAGGATTTATTTTACAGGTAAGTATTTAGCTTTAAATAGGATTAATTTATTTAATAAGAGTTAATTTATTTCGTTAGATTAAAATTATATTTAAGTTAGGGGGGTGTTAGAGTTAGGGTTAGACTTAGCTTTAGGGGTTAATACATTTATTAGAATAGCGGTGAGCTCCGGTCGGCAGATTAGGGGTTAATAATTGAAGGTAGGTGTCGGCGATGTTAGGGAGGGCAGATTAGGGGTTAATACTATTTATGATAGGGTTAGTGAGGCGGATTAGGGGTTAATAACTTTATTATAGTAGCGCTCAGGTCCGCTCGGCAGATTAGGGGTTAATAAGTGTAGGTAGGTGTCGGCGACGTTGTGGGGGGCAGATTAGGGGTTAATAAATATAACATAGGGGTCGGCGATGTTAGGGGCAGAAGATTAGGGGTACATAGGGATAACGTAGGTGGCGGCGATTTGCGGTCGGAAGATTAGGGGTTAATTATTTTAAGTAGCTTGCGGCGACGTTGTGTGGGGCAAGTTAGGGGTTAATAAATATAATATAGGGGTCGGCGGGGTTAGGGGCAGCAGATTAGGGGTACATAAGTATAACGTAGGTGGCGGTCGGCAGATTAGGGGTTAAAAATTTTAATCGAGTGGCGGCGATGTGGGGGGACCTCGGTTTAGGGGTACATAGGTAGTTTATGGGTGTTAGTGTAGTTTAGGGTACAGTAGTTAAGAGCTTTATGAACCGGCGTTAGCCAGAAAGCTCTTAACTCCTGCTTTTTTCAGGCGGCTGGAATCTTGTCGTTAGAGCTCTAACGCTCACTGCAGAAACGACTCTAAATACCGGCGTTAGAAAGATCCCATTGAAAAGATAGGCTACGCAAATGGCGTAGGGGGATCTGCGGTATGGAAAAGTCGCGGCTGTAAAGTGAGCGTTAGACCCTTTAATCACTGACTCCAAATACCAGCGGGCGGCCAAAACCAGCGTTAGGAGCCTCTAACGCTGGTTTTGACGGCTACCGCCGAACTCTAAATCTAGGCCTTAGACTGCTGCTTCATAGCTGGTGTTTCCGGCGAGCCCATTTGGAGCTTGATAAATGGGCCCCTAAGACCATACTCCCCTATGTGCAGAACATTGGAATGTGAAATATTTGCAGTAAATATATTGCATAAATATGGTTTTACATGTTTTCTTCTACTAAATTGCAAAGGACTCCAATGCTCATATATATATATATATATATATATATATATATATATATATATATATATATATATATATATATATGTGTGTCTTCATATGTGTACATAGGTATTTATGTGTGTATATGTGTATATAGTTCTGTAAATACATATATACCCATGTAAATACCCGGGATATACCCCTTTTCACTTGCGTGCAACAGTTAGCGCGCTACTTGTAATCTAGCCCCTAGTGTTCTAAGGCAACTAGTTAGATCAGCACCTGGTAGCAGTGAACAGTTTGGTGATAGGCATAAAGAGTAAGTAAGTCTTCTGTCATGGTACAAAACATTTTTAACATTATACAGAGCCACACTTTTGATTTTGCAAGTAAGTTAAGTAGTATACTCATTGAAGAAGTATTAACCTTGAAAGACAGACAAGATATGTATCCTGAACATTACTAAATCATCTCATAGTTCTGGGGCCTCTCAAGCCATCATCGCACTTACAATAGACAGGGCTAACTGATTATTACAACTAAACAACAGCAGAACCACCAATGAATTACCTGTAATTAAGCGCCTGTAGGGGGCATGAAAATGTATGTTTTTACACACTACACAGTCACTCTGGGGCCGCTGCTATAGATTTACTTGTTTGTTGTTTGCGGCTTTTTACACCATTTCAGCAGTGCACCCCTTCCCAGTGAGGGTATTGTCCTGTACTGCTCTTGCGGTCTTGTGATGTGAGGAATTTCCAGTGTCTGGAGTGAAACCCCAACTCTTAATAAAAGGCTGCTTAATGGCAGAGACAATTGTTTGAATCTTTAGCAAATTAAAATAATGGTTGGTCAGCCGTCATCATTCCCTTTAGGCTTTACCATTCTTTGACACTGAATGCCTACCTCAACTACATAAAGATTTACAGTCACACCTCTGCAGTCAGTTACTAGTGACCTGGTTCAAATCCCATTATCAGGCAGCATTTATCAGAGACTCAAATTCTGAGTCCTATGTGAGCTGTATAAAAAAATAAAAATCTAAGACTAATATAGAAACTTAGATGCTACCATTGTCACAGTTTTCTAGTTGTCAGTGTTTGATAAATAGCTAGCCATAATTGCATTTAAAATATGACAAGATTATCATTAGCAAATTGCTTTTGACAAATGGCAGTAACATTTTTAGATGTGGTTGCCAAGATTTGACAGGACTGCTGTTTTCCCACATGTACAAGTGACCTAATAAAAAGCCAAGATAACCTCAGACAGATATGGATCATCTGTACCAGCAGTTAATGGGTCTGAGGGCTTTGTGTATGTGCACCTGCTTATACTTACATTTTGTTCTGGGTAATAACCACACATATTGATTTGTCAGTTTATGAGACTTTACATTTGTTTGCTCTCTGGATTAATCCTGATTATGAATGATTCTGGGTGTCTGAGAGCAAGCAGCTCTTTTTTTTATAGAGCGGCTGAAATAGAGCCAGCAGCCTGCCAATGAGATCAAACAGAAAGGTTTAAAGGAGCACCAAACATAACCTTTCTACTAATTGCCAACATTCCAAGAATATATTACAGCTATGTGTGCAGCAACTCACAAACTAGTTTTTGCAATAGCCTTCCAATTACTATAAGCAGATACACTTTTGTATGTATCAAAAATGAAGAATATAGATGCAGTGTACTGACGCCACATAGATGAGTGCACATTTATTCTATGAAATCAATTAGGAAGTTGTCAACAATTGAACAACATTTCTAGGAACACAGAGTTTCCACCCCAAAATACCAAATATAACCCATATTTTCAACAAGGCATATATATTGTAAAAACATTTTTAAAATGTATATTTTGATTGAACTTGTCGGGCATAGCTACCAATTAGCAGCTAGCTTCCAGTAGTGCAATGCTGCTTTTGAGTTTACCTAGGTTTACTCTTCAACAAAGGAGACCAAAAGAACAAAGATCATTTGATAATAGAAGTCAATTAAAAAGTCTATCAAAATCGCTTGCTTTATATGAATCATGAAAGTTTAATTTTAAAATGAATGTCTTATTAACCTTAGTATTTTTATGTTATAGTTTTTTTCTATCTTATACAAATCCTGTAGTAGACTTTACTGTAATATTAGTTATATTATTTCTCATTATTTATTTGTTTGCTTGTTTAGTTATGTGTTGAGACCCAGTGAAGATTCATCATCTGCTTTATTTTTGATTACCCTCATTACATCTAAATTTGGAACTTTTAATTCAAGTGCTATAGAAGATAGCTGGTCACCAGTGGACATCTGTAGTTGTGTTAAAGGGACAGTCTACATCAGAATTTTTATTGTTTTAAAAGATAGATAATTCCTTTATTACCAATTCCTCAGTTTTGCATAACCAACACAGTTATATTAATATACTTTTAACCTCTGTGATTACCTTGTATCTAAGCCTCTGCACACTGCCCCTTTATTTCAGTTCTTTTGACAAACTTGCAGTTTAGCCAATCAGTGCTTGCTCCCAGATAACTTCACGTGCACAAACACAGTGTTATCTACATGAAAACATGAACTAACACCCTCTAGTGGTGAAAAACTGTTAAAATGCATTCTGAAAAGAGGTGGCCTTCAAGGTCTAAGAAATTAGCATATGAACCTCCTAGGTTAAGCTTTCAACTAAGAATACAAACAGAACAAAGCAAACTTGGTGATAAAAGTAAATGGGAAAATTAGTTTTGCAAACAATTTTATTGAATCTAAGCTAATTTATTTTTTTAATTATTGCTTGAACTTGTTTTTCTAGAAATATTAAGGTTTATGTAAAAATAAATAAATACAGAAACAAAACGAGAAAGTCACAACAACTAGAAGGTTACTATCTCAGTAGAGATGTAGTTACTAATTTACAAGGACAAAAATAAAATTAGTGGTTGGCTGCTCCTATGTTACAGGTATGTCTGCAATGTGACATGTTAATTTTTTTTTTATTAAAACAAAGCAACTGATTTAACCGTACTAAAATACTTCGCTGTTGGCCTAGCAATTTGTTGGGGTGTGAGACAGAGGGAGAAAAAGATTGAAGACTTGCTTTATTTTATTTGAAAAATTGTAGTGTTAGCATATTTTAGAATTGATCCATCATGATCTTGCACTTGTTTTGCTTAATAATAGTCGGTATTGTCAGTGTCTTTTTATAGTAACCACAATCCCAAAATGCTTTTGCCATTAATACCTCTCAAAATAATTAGGTCCCGGAAAAAACACAAAATTGGGATCTGCATGATTAATTTCCTCCAATTATTAATCCAAAAGATAAATGCAAAGGATTAAGGAGAAACAAAATAATCCCTTTTAATAGCGTGTAGCGATGCTAATAAGGGACATATGTGCAATTAACCTATTGTTCTCCAAAACCATAAAGATATTTGCATATGTCTCTTTAAGGAATTTGAACAGGGGCGTTATCAATTGGGCATGTGTGTTTGTTGGGATGTTAATTTGGCTAATTTATATTAGTATAAAAGTGCTTTTAAAAACTTTAATTGATTGTGCAAGTAATACTCATATTTATATGTCACCCAATATGGGGCTATATTACGAGTGTCGCGCTAACTGTAGCACACAAGCGATATGTGGTATTTCTCGGCTTTTTGTGTGCAACGGAAATAGCCCATGTGTTATAAGCTAAAAGTTGCACAAAGCACATCAAAAATACATTTAAAAGTATATTTACACTCATATTAATACTGTCTAAAAAATGTATTAAAAATAAAAATTGCGTTAAAAAGTTATAAGGGCTCAAAGATAAGAGGTCTAAGGTGTTTGAAAAAAACATGCAAAGGGCTTACATAGAGATACATACATATATATGTCTAAATGTATTTATGCATTTATATGTGTATATATGTATTTACAAACATATATACACATCTAAACACATAAATACATATGTATACATGTAGACATATATAAGTGCATTGGAACCCTTTGCAGTTAAATAGCTGAAAATAGGAAAAATCATATTTATGCAATATTAACTATTTATCTACTCTAAATATTTCACATTCCAATGTTCTTCACATATATTGCTTTATATATCTGTATATATCTATTCATAATTACATATATTTATAAATAGGTATAGATATATATGTTACCACAAAATCCTCATATATATATATAAATACTAATAGAACATATTCTTCAATATGAAGAACATTGGAATGTGAAATATTAATAATTCTTGTTGAGTTTAGCACACTTGAATAAACGTGATTGGGCTAGCATGCGAGTATGAGTGTTAGTTTTTTGGATTTTTTTGCATCTTTCGTGCTCCATTGAAGTGTATGGGAAATCACATTAGCGTGATCGCAATGTTCAACGGTTTGCATGCATAAACTTTTACTTTCAACTTGTAATATGAGCGCAACCCGGCACGCAAAATGCCCCCGCTCGAGAGGGAAAGTGAAATAGTGCCCCACTTGTAATCTAGCCCATGGTGGGGGTAATGAAAGTGGCATTTGCCCATGTGCAGAACCAATCAGGGCTGCCACTAGAGATTTTGGGGCCCCTGACTTAACCATTGATCAGGGCACCCCCCTTTTTTGACATGTGCAATTTTTGACCAAGTGACTAAAACGTATATGGACTTTATTCTTAAGTGTCTATTTAAACTTGGAAATGTTGCAAAGGTAGTAACATACACTGAAACACAAACACACACACACACACATAATGATTCACATATAGACACTCAAGCAAACACGCAAAGAAACTCAGACACTTAGCACTCGTTTACATTGGCCTGACAAGTAATGAGGTAAACTACAGTTTTGTAAAAAAAGGCGATTTACAAAACAAAATATGGAGTTCTGATTATATTTTTGTAAAGGAAGATGCCAACTAAATGATGACAACAGCATGCAGTGGCTGAAAGGAAAGGCCCTGAACTGCCTAAACAATAATTTAAAGGTTAAATGGTAGATTGGTGATTTCCGGAAAGGTCTCATTAGTCTCAAAATCTGTAGAAAGATGTGAATAATCAGTAGTAAGGTCAAAAATGTCCTAAAAAGGAACAGACAATGGACACACACACACACAAACTCAAACTTGCACATACACCCAAGGAAACACCAACAGAGACAGCCTCAGAAAACACACAAAGACATACACACACACACACACACAGAGACACCCATAGAAAACACAGAAAGACATACATACACACCCTCACTGAGACATCCATAAAAAACACACAAATACATACACACACCCTCACAGAGACAGCCACATTAAATACACACCCTCACAGAGACATCCACAGAAAACACACACACACCCTCACAGAGACATCCACAGAAACCACAGACATACACACCTACCCTCACAGAGGCATCCAGAGAAAATACACAAAGACAAACACACGCCCACCCTCACAGAGACACCCATAGAAGAAGCTTAAAGACATATGCACACACCCTCACAGACATCCATAGAAAATGCACAAAGACATACACACCCACCCTCACAAAGATACCAACAGAAAAAAAATACATACACACTCATAGAGACACAAACCAAAGCACAAAGACATAAACACAGACACCCACAGAAACACTCACAGGAGGAAACATTTATGCAACTTGCATCCCCTAAATCAACAGTGTGTGACATGCATGATAAAAAAAAATGCAGAAATTAAGAGATCACTTTTTAAAGAATCATATTTGTAAATCTTCAAACAAAAATAATTCTGTGAATTCAAAATTGTACATTAATGACCTGGGTAGATGGCTAGATGAAGAAAAGTACTTTTAAAAGGTTGACATATGTTTGTTTGATATTTTCCCCATTTTCCCCAACCAAGAGCACCACTTCAAATATAGTGTACAAATGTTCCCATCTGTCAGTTGTACTTGTGGATTTTGAAAATGCTGTACTCTATATGGTCTTGGTGGAACCATAATCTGTGGTACTCATACCATTAGATCTGGTTAAATGCAGGATTTAAGCTTGTTGGTATGCATTTCAAAACTCAGCTGTAGAGTAAACTGAACAGTTTTAAGTTAACCTGTCTCATTTCCAACACTGAGCAATCTTAGTCTGAGAGTATAACATATTATGCAGATGTAAAAATCTTAGATAAAATGCCTCCTTGTATCTGGAAAGTCCTTGCATAAAGGGGCAGTAAACTGGAATGTAATATATATCATTTTTGTATTGAGGAGGAAACATTTCTGCATGGTTTTAAATATAGAATTTCTACAACATCAAATAATCATAAATACACTGCTGCTAAAAAAATGTGTTTTATGGAGCCCTGGCCCCACCATACAACTACTACCACACTGAAGTTACAATCTTAAATTGCACAAAGAAATAAAAAACATTTGCTAAGTAATTCCTACCTACTCTGCAAATGAAAGTGATCAGCCGTCTGACTCAGGCACACACTCTACAAACAAAGTGCCAAGTCTGTCTCACACTGTGCATAGTGGTTTAGTGCACACTCAAAAATCCTCTCAAATGCTAATACTTTACTCCTTGTAATAACATTTCCCATGCTCAATTAGCACTCTGCTGCAGTACCCACTGGTGGCTGCCAAAATTTAAAATTTTTTTTTTTTAGTTCTTGCCTCATGGGGCCCCCTAGCCCATTGGGCCCCTGACAGGAGTCACCCCTGTCACCCCCTGATGGCGGCCCTGGAACCAATGGTACATTTGTAAACTTTTTGGGGTACTCGGTAATACATTGAAATGTGTTGTCTTGGGTTTATCAAGTCCTTTTAACTGGGAAATTCGGTAAGTAAAAATAACCCCGTAAATGTGTTTTTTTAAAGATCACAAATGTAGCTTGTGATCAGCCTCTGAAATGCATTTAACATGGAGATTAATTATTGTATAAAGTGTGACCAACCCCTATATTTCAAAGCTAAACACAGTTTCATTCATCACAATCTCCATTTTTAACGGGACTGCTGAAATGTAAACCCTTTGTTCTTTGATTGAACAATTTCTTATTTCCTAATATTCTTTTAAGATGAGGCTGATCATCCTCAGCTGAACACAGCTGGTGATTGGTGCCACATATGCCCCCTGATTGGCTGAACAACCAGCTCTGCTCTGACCAATAGTGCAATGTCAGTCGGGAGCTGAGTTTAACTTCTATGCAAGTATTTTCTTGTTCCAGAAGTTTGTCACTTTAAAACTCTCTGTGTAAGAATCACACACACAGTTCTGCACCTTGTGAGTGACATCTGATTAAACCATTCCATGTGGCTGCCTCTTCATTCGGTAGGATAGCCTCAATTTTCATTAGTGTGGCCATGCTGCTCTCAGCCATAAACAAGATACAAGCACCTGCCAACTATTAGCATTCTTACTGTCTAACAACAGCTACTGCAGAAATTGCCTACTTTTCCCAAGCCAAAAAAGAAATTAGTTCTGTGGGAAATGTATATTGCAATAAACAGTGTTTTGAGGCAAACACACTAAAGCTTACATTTTCAAATCAATTTCTTTATTCAGTAATGCCATGTTTGTGCCCAGCGACCAGATGGATTTATTAGTGCTCACTAAATAGAAGCTGGCTAGGTTCACTAAAGTGGAGAGTTTTTCTCTCTATTGGCATGCATCTTTCTTATTCCTACAGTTATTACATCTTTTTATCTCATACACTGTAATGTAAAAAGAGACCATTGCAACTTGAAAGGAAGCAGAGAGAGATGCCACTCCAGTAGAGGGCCAATATACTCAGGCAAGCAGATGATAAGAGATGATTGTACAGCAATTAGTTTCTGGAATTCCCTTTCAAATGGTCTAGGCTGTCTCTTACTCTCCACTGGGAGGTCAATTTTTGTTACTCTCTTGTTTGCATAATTTTTCTACAGCCAATACTTCAGTATTGGAGTTTTCAGTATAGGTGGCAGTTTCATTGGATTAAAAAAAAAGCTATTTCAAAGGACACAATAAAGGTAAAGATAAAGGTAAAGGACTTTTTTGTGAAAAATGTAATACACTTCAGCATATCAAAATTGATAATTGGGAACCAATTAAAAAGGGGAAAGATCAGTGTTCAGTGTAATTTCCCTTTAAACAATTTTTTTTGTCACTTTATTAATGTTAACACACTCCTTATTGTGCAACTACATAAATACAAGAAACACAAAACATACAAGGATAATCCCTTTTTTAAAAGGTAAATCCCTCTATCCCACATAATCCTATAAAAATTCCCTTTTCTATTAAAGGGCTGTCATTTGTTATTGCAAAATTATTTACACTATTTTTATATTCTTTTTAGGGCTTTTTTAAAACACCCTGCCACGGCTTGACCTAGGGATGAGCCCCGCTCAACACAGCTAAGGCCTTTTCAACCCCACCTCTCAAGTTAAAATTGAATAAGTGTAGACCAACTTCATTAAGATGAACCCCATCCCTAATTTAAAAACAATTGCCATACTCGCCATCAAACTCTACGTGACTAATAGGAGAGAATGGGGTATACTCCAGCGCCAATATAATCTAAAAGCCCGGGGTGGTGATCCCTAGCTATCACTGCAGAAGTCAATTGATAGAGAAGAGTAAGCCCAGGCGCCAAACCAAACGGAGGCTAAGGTATAAGCACTAAAATGTATAATTAAAATAAAAACATTTATTACAAACTTAATCAATAAAAAATAAAAAATAAAAACAGATATCATGGATCCATGTGAAAAGTGAACACAATAAAAGATACAATTACGTATATTAGTGGGTTAAAACATAAATGGTAAGACAAGAAGTATATGCAAATATCAGTCAGCTTTAAAAATGAATAATCCAAACAGAGTCCTGGTGTGGACAGAAAAAAAAGGGAAAGGAATGTGAGGGTGATGAAATGTCAATTTGTTGGTGATCCTTCTCAAACTTAACTGTGATCCAAATGTGCAACCAAACAAATTATCCAAAAGTTATATATCCAAAATTAATGAGGTCAACATGATGTCAAATCCAATTTTTTTTTAAAAGAATAAACAAATGCGGTGATATGTTTAAATTGTGTAATCCAAATGTGAAAAAATGCTCATAAAAAAGTCGCATAAAAAATGTGCTGAACGCAAAACAAAGTGAAGTGCCAATGTCACACTATAAAAATACTGTCAAACAGAAAAATTCAGTGAAACAATGTCTCTGTTCTCCTAGTGGCTGGCGAACACAAGCGACTAGTGGGCCAGAGTGGAAGAAATCCTATGGGAAAAAATCCAGAAAAGTCCCAATTGGTCCTGGTTATGAAGTCTTGCTATAAAAAAACACTATTGAGCATCAAGGAGTATGTATAGTTCACTTTCGTGTAGAATCTTGGCTTCCTGAACTGGATAGCCCTCCCTTTACGGAATCGTTGGTGCAGCTTCCACACTTTCTGAGTTCTAAGGAGTACTCAGGCCAAGACAACACTTTATATTTGTGTATCTTGCTAATGGACGCCGGTGTTAGCAATTAAAAATGTCTTGCCTCCCAGTGAAGAGGAAATATGTTCAATAATAACTGCTTCTTCCAAATTAAGAAGATCTTTGGGTAGAATAGACCTTGATCAGGGGAGTCTACTAAGTTTCCATACTTTTTCTTTGGTTGGACTGTAAAATCTTTATGGCAAGTGCAAAACCCACTAATATACGTAATTGTATCTTTTATTGTGTTCACTTTTCGCATGGATCCATGATATCTGTTTTTATTTTTAATTTTTTATTGATTAAGTTTGTAATAAATGTTTTTATACATTTTAGTGCTTATATACCTTAGCCTCCGTTTGGTTTGGCGCCTGGGCTTTCTCTACGTGACTAATAATCAAGTCCCCATCATCTGAACCAACTTAACATTGTGTTAACTTTCTTCCTAGACCCATCCAATCTTTTTAAGTCCGAGGCAGATTTCCATGTCAATCTAGGTTCATTTTCAGACCAAACAATAAAAAATCTAGGGAAGAGCTCTATAAGGTGCTCCTTAATTCTACCACTAGGTCCTTTTGTGACATGAAACCTAAGTCATTGCCTACCTCATGTATAACAATAATGCAAGGAGGACGGAAGAAATTTGAAATGAGTAAGTCCTAAACACCCAGTTTGGGAGCCCCAACTCCTTACAAATATTTCTAAATACTGCTTCAAATTGTAACAGTAATAAACCCGACCAATCCCTACTTATTAACAGAAGACCTTCCCTTAGAGGCTGCTTCAACAACCAATCCCCAACTGGGCAACACTATCCCCCAACTGCAAACAAGAGTATTAGCTCTGACCCAACATATCGGTCTATGACCTACTGAGCCACAGTTTCACAAACCCATCTAGCAACCTCACATCCTTAACTAACAAACCGCTAACACCTTGACACTTGGCAGACACCAACTCTCACAAGCATTAGGCAAGTATTCCACAACCTCCTGCAATAGCAAGAAAACAAACGTCCTCCGACTATCCCTTACTATAAGGTTCCCTGCTTATTTGAATCACAACTGCAGAGTTTAAATAAATTATATATGTTTCACAACTGGAGTACAGGCTATTATATCAGCATAGACTGTATTTACTCAGGGTGATTTTTATAAGGAATTGCAGGAAGACTTTATATGGTTATATATTGTTGTTATACCATATAAGTAATATGTAACTGAAAATAAGTAATAGTATTAATAACAACTTTTGACATTTGCATAGTTCAAGCCCATATAGGAGAGATAAAGTTCATTGTAATAACCACTGAAATGTGAGAGACAAGTTGTATACAAACTGCAGGTGCTGACAGGGGCGTGTCCTGCTGCGAGACACAGCACACTGAATAGTGTTTGCAGCGTGGATAACTGAACACAGACCAGATAGTGTATTGAGAGCTGTGAGACACGCTGAGTTGCGAGGAGCTGTCTGACACGCTGAGATATGTAAAGTTGTGTGACGTCACAGAAAGTCCGTTACTGTCCGGTATGGAAATGAATCAAAGAATGGTTATAACATAATTATGAAACATACGTTGCAAATGTTAGAAGTATTTCAGAGACAAAGTCAGTTTAGTAATGTTCAAGAGAAAACATGACATTTGAAATTAGCCATTAGATTAGGCTTCCAAAAGAAAGTAGAAGTGATACAAATACCGTAGCGATATTAAGTAGAATCCTTTTGTTGGTAACAAAGTATAAATTCCTGTAGAGATGTTAAGTTGAGATAGAATGTTACTTCTTGGAGTAGTTCGCTTATAAGTAGTTATTATCAGTCCTTAATGAAACCAAACTGCAGCTGGTATTTGTATTCCAAAAGTTGAAGTAGTAAAAGTAAATCTTCTCTTAGTATGAATTTAGCTTATAAGAAACATAGCACTGATTGCAATAAACAGTGTTTTGAGGCAAACACACTAAAGCTTACATTTTCAAATCAATTTCTTTATTCAGTAATGCCATGTTTGTGCCCAGCGACCAGATGGATTTATTAGTGCTCACTAAATAGAAGCTGGCTAGGTTCACTAAAGTGGAGAGTTTTTCTCTCTATTGGCATGCATCTTTCTTATTCCTACAGTTATTACATCTTTTTATCTCATACACTGTAATGTAAAAAGAGACCATTGCAACTTGAAAGGAAGCAGAGAGAGATGCCACTCCAGTAGAGGGCCAATATACTCAGGCAAGCAGATGATAAGAGATGATTGTACAGCAATTAGTTTCTGGAATTCCCTTTCAAATGGTCTAGGCTGTCTCTTACTCTCCACTGGGAGGTCAATTTTTGTTACTCTCTTGTTTGCATAATTTTTCTACAGCCAATACTTCAGTATTGGAGTTTTCAGTATAGGTGGCAGTTTCATTGGATTAAAAAAAAAGCTATTTCAAAGGACACAATAAAGGTAAAGATAAAGGTAAAGGACTTTTTTGTGAAAAATGTAATACACTTCAGCATATCAAAATTGATAATTGGGAACCAATTAAAAAGGGGAAAGATCAGTGTTCAGTGTAATTTCCCTTTAAACAATTTTTTTTGTCACTTTATTAATGTTAACACACTCCTTATTGTGCAACTACATAAATACAAGAAACACAAAACATACAAGGATAATCCCTTTTTTAAAAGGTAAATCCCTCTATCCCACATAATCCTATAAAAATTCCCTTTTCTATTAAAGGGCTGTCATTTGTTATTGCAAAATTATTTACACTATTTTTATATTCTTTTTAGGGCTTTTTTAAAACACCCTGCCACGGCTTGACCTAGGGATGAGCCCCGCTCAACACAGCTAAGGCCTTTTCAACCCCACCTCTCAAGTTAAAATTGAATAAGTGTAGACCAACTTCATTAAGATGAACCCCATCCCTAATTTAAAAACAATTGCCATACTCGCCATCAAACTCTACGTGACTAATAGGAGAGAATGGGGTATACTCCAGCGCCAATATAATCTAAAAGCCCGGGGTGGTGATCCCTAGCTATCACTGCAGAAGTCAATTGATAGAGAAGAGTAAGCCCAGGCGCCAAACCAAACGGAGGCTAAGGTATAAGCACTAAAATGTATAATTAAAATAAAAACATTTATTACAAACTTAATCAATAAAAAATAAAAAATAAAAACAGATATCATGGATCCATGTGAAAAGTGAACACAATAAAAGATACAATTACGTATATTAGTGGGTTAAAACATAAATGGTAAGACAAGAAGTATATGCAAATATCAGTCAGCTTTAAAAATGAATAATCCAAACAGAGTCCTGGTGTGGACAGAAAAAAAAGGGAAAGGAATGTGAGGGTGATGAAATGTCAATTTGTTGGTGATCCTTCTCAAACTTAACTGTGATCCAAATGTGCAACCAAACAAATTATCCAAAAGTTATATATCCAAAATTAATGAGGTCAACATGATGTCAAATCCAATTTTTTTTTAAAAGAATAAACAAATGCGGTGATATGTTTAAATTGTGTAATCCAAATGTGAAAAAATGCTCATAAAAAAGTCGCATAAAAAATGTGCTGAACGCAAAACAAAGTGAAGTGCCAATGTCACACTATAAAAATACTGTCAAACAGAAAAATTCAGTGAAACAATGTCTCTGTTCTCCTAGTGGCTGGCGAACACAAGCGACTAGTGGGCCAGAGTGGAAGAAATCCTATGGGAAAAAATCCAGAAAAGTCCCAATTGGTCCTGGTTATGAAGTCTTGCTATAAAAAAACACTATTGAGCATCAAGGAGTATGTATAGTTCACTTTCGTGTAGAATCTTGGCTTCCTGAACTGGATAGCCCTCCCTTTACGGAATCGTTGGTGCAGCTTCCACACTTTCTGAGTTCTAAGGAGTACTCAGGCCAAGACAACACTTTATATTTGTGTATCTTGCTAATGGACGCCGGTGTTAGCAATTAAAAATGTCTTGCCTCCCAGTGAAGAGGAAATATGTTCAATAATAACTGCTTCTTCCAAATTAAGAAGATCTTTGGGTAGAATAGACCTTGATCAGGGGAGTCTACTAAGTTTCCATACTTTTTCTTTGGTTGGACTGTAAAATCTTTATGGCAAGTGCAAAACCCACTAATATACGTAATTGTATCTTTTATTGTGTTCACTTTTCGCATGGATCCATGATATCTGTTTTTATTTTTAATTTTTTATTGATTAAGTTTGTAATAAATGTTTTTATACATTTTAGTGCTTATATACCTTAGCCTCCGTTTGGTTTGGCGCCTGGGCTTTCTCTACGTGACTAATAATCAAGTCCCCATCATCTGAACCAACTTAACATTGTGTTAACTTTCTTCCTAGACCCATCCAATCTTTTTAAGTCCGAGGCAGATTTCCATGTCAATCTAGGTTCATTTTCAGACCAAACAATAAAAAATCTAGGGAAGAGCTCTATAAGGTGCTCCTTAATTCTACCACTAGGTCCTTTTGTGACATGAAACCTAAGTCATTGCCTACCTCATGTATAACAATAATGCAAGGAGGACGGAAGAAATTTGAAATGAGTAAGTCCTAAACACCCAGTTTGGGAGCCCCAACTCCTTACAAATATTTCTAAATACTGCTTCAAATTGTAACAGTAATAAACCCGACCAATCCCTACTTATTAACAGAAGACCTTCCCTTAGAGGCTGCTTCAACAACCAATCCCCAACTGGGCAACACTATCCCCCAACTGCAAACAAGAGTATTAGCTCTGACCCAACATATCGGTCTATGACCTACTGAGCCACAGTTTCACAAACCCATCTAGCAACCTCACATCCTTAACTAACAAACCGCTAACACCTTGACACTTGGCAGACACCAACTCTCACAAGCATTAGGCAAGTATTCCACAACCTCCTGCAATAGCAAGAAAACAAACGTCCTCCGACTATCCCTTACTATAAGGTTCCCTGCTTATTTGAATCACAACTGCAGAGTTTAAATAAATTATATATGTTTCACAACTGGAGTACAGGCTATTATATCAGCATAGACTGTATTTACTCAGGGTGATTTTTATAAGGAATTGCAGGAAGACTTTATATGGTTATATATTGTTGTTATACCATATAAGTAATATGTAACTGAAAATAAGTAATAGTATTAATAACAACTTTTGACATTTGCATAGTTCAAGCCCATATAGGAGAGATAAAGTTCATTGTAATAACCACTGAAATGTGAGAGACAAGTTGTATACAAACTGCAGGTGCTGACAGGGGCGTGTCCTGCTGCGAGACACAGCACACTGAATAGTGTTTGCAGCGTGGATAACTGAACACAGACCAGATAGTGTATTGAGAGCTGTGAGACACGCTGAGTTGCGAGGAGCTGTCTGACACGCTGAGATATGTAAAGTTGTGTGACGTCACAGAAAGTCCGTTACTGTCCGGTATGGAAATGAATCAAAGAATGGTTATAACATAATTATGAAACATACGTTGCAAATGTTAGAAGTATTTCAGAGACAAAGTCAGTTTAGTAATGTTCAAGAGAAAACATGACATTTGAAATTAGCCATTAGATTAGGCTTCCAAAAGAAAGTAGAAGTGATACAAATACCGTAGCGATATTAAGTAGAATCCTTTTGTTGGTAACAAAGTATAAATTCCTGTAGAGATGTTAAGTTGAGATAGAATGTTACTTCTTGGAGTAGTTCGCTTATAAGTAGTTATTATCAGTCCTTAATGAAACCAAACTGCAGCTGGTATTTGTATTCCAAAAGTTGAAGTAGTAAAAGTAAATCTTCTCTTAGTATGAATTTAGCTTATAAGAAACATAGCACTGATTTTAGCAAACACTACTCAACAACTAAGCACTTGTTTGGGGCGTGGTGATGCCTTAAATACAGGTGAGGAAGGTGAGTTAAAGCAAAAGGTAAAAGCAGGATTGGAATCCTTACAGATCCCCCCCCTCAAGCAAGCCGACCACGGGTTGGAATTTAGGTCTACTTGGATAGCATCTATGGAAACGAGCAATAAGCTTCGGAGCATTAATGTGTGCATGAGGTTCCCAAGTGTCATCCTCTGGGGCGAACCCCTTCCATCGGGCCAGATACTGTAACTCTCCATTATAATGTCTTGAGTCCAAGAGATCATAAACTTCATAGACATCAGTGCCCAATTGTATAGGAGGAGGTGGTAAAAGAGGTGCATCAGGCTTATCTCCTAAGTAGGGTTTCAATAATGATACATGGAAAGTTGGGTGGATGGGTAAAGAATCTGGTAGTTCAAGCCGGATGGCATTTTCATTGATGATGTGTAGAATTTTGAATGGGCCAAGGAACAACCCAGCCAATTTTTTACTTGGTAAGTGCATTTTAATATTTTTGGAAGATAACCAAACATAGTCCCCAATGGAATATTTCGGAGAAGCTCTACGTCGTAGATCATAAAAAATTTTCTGAGAAGCCTGAGCATGTTTGATGTTATCACGTAAGTGTAGGAAATTTTCAGCTATGTTTTGTGTCAACGCATCAACAGATGGTGAATCATGTGTAGAGGTCGTTTGGATAGTGAATCTTGGGTTAAATCCATAGTTGGCAAAAAAGGGAGAGTAATTTGTAGTGCTGTTAATGGTATTATTATAGGCAAATTCAGCTATAGAGAGGAAAGAAGTCCATTTATTTTGATGATATGAGCAATAGCAATGTAGATATTGCTCAAGCCACTGATTGAGTCTCTCAGTTTGGCCGTTAGTCTGAGGGTGGAAGGCGGTGCTTAACCTTTGATCAATTTGGAGTGCTTTGGTGAGTGCTTTCCAGAAGCGTGAAGGTAACTGGGTTCTTCTATCAGTAGTTAAAATGGAGGGTAACCTGTGGTATCATACAATGTGGTTTAGAAATAAGTATGCTGTTTCAATGGAAGTGGGTAACTTGTGATAAGGAATAAAATGTGCCATTTTAGTAAAATGATCTGTAACAACTAAAATGGTAGTTTGTCCTGAACTAGGTGGTAAATCAACTATAAAATCCATTCCCAAATGAGACCAAGGAGATTCTGGTACTTCCAGAGGAATCAAATACCCGTAGGGAGGTCTCCTTTCTGGTTTCGATACTGTACAAGTTGTACAATGTTGTATATATTCTTTTATACTGGTTTTCATCGATGGCCACCAATAACTTCTGGCGATAAGCTCATAAGTACGTTTGATACCTGGATGACCAATTAGTGGAGAGTCATGATGTTCTTTGATTATTTTCTGTCTGAAACGTTCTGGAATATATAGTCTAGAACCATGAAAGTAAAAACCATTCTGGAGGCTTAGACTATCTAATAGAGTTTGGTCTTCTGATGATAGATCAGATTGGTATTCCTTATCCTGTTGAGATAGGATAGCAAGGAAACGAGTAGGGGGAAGAATGCTAGTAGGAGAGTCTTCTTGTACAGGTCTTGAATCTCGTCGAGATAGTGCATCTGCCTTCCCATTTTTTGATCCCGGCCTATACATGATTTGAAAATTGAAATGACTAAATTAGAGACTCCATCTCACTTGACATCCAGATAAAGTTTTGTTATTTTGAAGATATTCCAAATTCCGGTGATCAGTGCAAATCACTATAGGTAGGGAGGTATCTTCAAGAAGGTACCTTCAGAATTCAAAAGCTCTTTTAATGGCTAAAAGTTCCTTGTCCACAATGGAATAGTTGATCTCTGCTGAAGTCATAATTTTTGAATAGAACCCAACTGGGTGTAGAGGTTCTTTAGGAGACTGTCTTTGGGAGAGGACAGCGCCAAGAGCATAATCTGAAGAGTCCACCTCTAGGATATATTGAAGGTTTGGATCAGGATATTTCAGAATGGGAGCAGATGAAAAAGAATTCTTCAGAAAACTGAAAGCATCATCCTGTTCTTTGGTCCACTGGAAAGTGCAGTTAGCACTAGTTAATTTAGTCAGAGGTTTCGCTATTTTTGAGAAATTGCGAATGAACTTTCTGTAATAGTTACTGAAGCCAATAAATTTTTGTAGTTCTTTCCTTGTTGAAGGTGGGGGCCAGGATTTTACTGCTTCCACTTTGTTATCTTGCATTTGAATCCCATTCGGGCTGATGGAGTAGCCCAGGAACTCTATTTTGTTGGCGTGAAAAATGCATTTTTCCAATTTGGCGTAGAGCCGATGGACTTGGAGTCTTGCTAAAACCCAACTAACATGTTTGATATGTTCTTCTAGATTTGTGGAGTAGATTAGAATGTCATCTAGGTAGACGACAACACATGTGTCAAGAAGATCATGGAAAATGTCTTTAATAAAGAACTGGAAAGTTGCGGGTGCGTTGGTTAAGCCAAAGGGCATAACTAGATATTCAAACAACCCATACCTAGTTCTAAAAGCGGTAAGCCACTCATAACCCTCTCGGATACGCACTAAATTGTACGCCCCTCTCAAATCTAATTTAGTAAAAATCTGAGCATGCCTGAGTCTTTCTATGAGTTCGGGAATGAGGGGGAGGGGGTATCGTTTTTTTATGGTGATTTTGTTCAATTGTCTGAAATCAATGATAGGCCGAAGAGATTGGTCTTTGTTCCGCACAAAAAACATTCCCGCACCAGCAGGAGAAACCGAAGGACGGATAAACCCTTTCTTTAGATTTTCATCTAGGTAAGTCTTTAGATGATCCAATTCTGGTTGGCAGAGTGGGTATAAATGTCCAATGGGTGGTGTGGTTCCAGGTTTCAATTCGATCGGGCAGTCATAGATTCTGTGTGGGGGAAGGGTGTCTGCTTCCTTCTTACTGAAGACTTCAGAGAACTGCTTGTACATTTCTGGTATCAGAGTCTCTGATGTGGAGGATAAACTGTGAAAAAAGGTTCTATGACAAGTCTGTTGGCAAAATTCAGAATTTAATTGAACCTTTAAAGATTTCCAATTAATATCTGGTTCGTGTAGCTGTAACCAAGCTAGCCCAAGTACTATAGGGAATAATGGAGAAGTGATTACATCAAAGGTGAGATGTTCATGATGTGTTTTTAATGTGGTGACAGAGAGCGGGATGGTGTGATGTGTAATGGGCCCTGATGATATCTCAGACCCATCAACCACACGAAGGAAAATAGGAGACAACTTTTTGATCAATGGTATTTTATTTTTTGAAACCAGAGAACTGTCAATATAGTTTCCTTGTGCTCCTGTATCCAAGATGGCTGGAATGGTCACTTGCTTATTTGCCCACTGTAGAGAGAGAATTAAAGAACAATGAAGAGGTTTGTTATGCTTTAACTGGATAGAAAGATTGGTATGGTACTTACTCTTCTTGTTCTGTGGCAAAGAAGGACAGTCCTTTAAAGTATGAGATGAGGATGCACAATACATGCAGAGGCCTCTAGTCTTCCTTCTGATGCGTTCTTCAGGAGTTAGAGGTCCTCTAATAAAACTTATATCCATTGCTTCAGCACCAGTTGAACCAGTATGAGAACTGTTAGAAGTGGGATGGTTTAGATCCTTATCCTTCTTGTAAACAATTTCAGGGTATTGACGTTCAAATCTTCTTTTACGTAATCTCCTATCAATTTGCCTGTTGAGCTTCATAAGACCTTCTAATGTTTCAGGCAACTCAGTTCGGGCTTATTCATCCTTTACTGCGTCAGAGAGTCCAAGCCTGAACTGTTTTTTTAGAGCAATGGCGTTCCATTGAGAGTCAATAGAATATTGCTTGAATTCTGTTATGTAACTTTCAACAGGTTTGATACCTTGTTTTAGATTCCTCATATTTTTCTCAGCAGTATACTGTAGGTTAGAATCATAGTATAATTCATCCATGATATCCAAAAAAGATGAAAAAGATGAGAGAACTGGATTATTTGTCTCAAAGAGAGTGTCTGCCCAAATGCGAGGTTCACCTCTTAAATAACTTATCATTGTAAGGACTTTAACCCTATCATTTGGGTATGTTTTAGGTTTAAGGGTGAAATTAAGCAGACAAGCATTTTTAAATTGACGGTATAAATTCCTATCTCCATTGAAAAAATCTGGAGGTGCAATAAATGGTTCTGACAGATTGTCAGGGAGGCTCTGTTTAGTAGAGACAGTGTCTTTTATGACTTTTCTTAAAGTTTCATTTTCTAATTGTAACTCTCTAAAGGCTTGACTAAGTTGATCAACTCTTTGTGTTATATTATAAACAATTTGAGGAAGCTCTGCTGGATCCATTATATATGGCTTAGTTGTTATATAAGGTTCCCTGCTTATTTGAATCACAACTGCAGAGTTTAAATAAATTATATATGTTTCACAACTGGAGTACAGGCTATTATATCAGCATAGACTGTATTTACTCAGTATGATTTTTATAAGGAATTGTAGGAAGACTTTATATGGTTATATAAGTAATATGTAACTGAAAATAAGTAATAGTATTAATAACAACTTTTGACATTTGCATAGTTCAAGCCCATATAGGAGAGATAAAGTTCATTGTAATAACCACTGAAATGTGAGAGACAAGTTGTATACAAACTACAGGTGCTGACAGGGGCGTGTCCTGCTGCAAGACACAGCACACTGAATAGTGTTTGCACCGTGGATAACTGAACACAGACCAGATAGTGTATTGAGAGCTGTGAGACACGCTGAGTTGCGAGGAGCTGTCTGACACGCTGAGATATGTAAAGCTGTGTGACGTCACAGAAAGTCCGTTACTGTCCGGTATGGAAATGAATCAAAGAATGGTTATAACATAATTATGAAACATACGTTGCAAATGTTAGAAGTATTTCAGAGACAAAGTCAGTTTAGTAATGTTCAAGAGAAAACATGACATTTGAAATTAGCCGTTAGATTAGGCTTCCAAAAGAAAGTAGAAGTGATACAAATACCGTAGCGATATTAAGTAGAATCCTTTTGTTGGTAACAAAGTATAAATTCCTGTAGAGATGTTAAGTTGAGATAGAATGTTACTTCTTGGAGTAGTTCACTGATAAGTAGTTATTATCAGTCCTTAATGAAACCAAACTGCAGCTGGTATTTGTATTCCAAAAGTTGAAGTAGCAAAAGTAAATCTTCTCTTAGTATGAATTTAGCTTATAAGAAACAGAGCACTGATTTTAGCAAACAATACTCAACAACTAAGCACTTGTTTGGGGCGTGGTGATGCCTTAAATACAGGTGAGGAAGGTGAGTTAAAGCAAAAGGTAAAAGCAGGACTGGAATCCTTACACTTACTGTCTTACCCCTGCATAAGCCTCTCAATGCAGGTTTAACCACAAATGCCTTAGTAACACCCATTAAGTTTAAATTAAAAGGCTAAAACTGACATACATTTCCCCACCTAGGCTCTGAAAAGGCCAGACCTACCCAGACCTACCCAATTCTTTAATGGACTAAAGCAAAAACTACATAGCTTCATTCTTCCCACTCCTGTACACTCTTCAAGAAAATTAAACCCAAAAGTCTCCAAAACTCTAGATAAGCCCTCTATGTGCTTGAAGCTAACGTTCTCCTCACTACCTCCATCAACCCAGGAAATCTAAAGACCACAGGTCCTCTGGGTGTCCCACCCCCTTGTCATCAGCATTCAATGCCAGCTTCCCAAACTATCTCCAAAGAACATCAGCTACGACATTCACTTTACCTGGGACATGAACAACCTTAAACATAATGTTGAGTCGCAGACATTCCAAAACAAACACGCACAGATGCCTGATAACCAGAACAGAGTTAGCACAAACCACCCACATGTTATCGAAAAACACCTTTTTATTACCCAGCTCAACAGACCAAATTCTGAGGGTTACCACTAAAAGAAACAATTCCAAGAAAACCATGTTTTTTGAAAGACTACCCTCTCTCCATTCAGAAGGCCAGCTCGCTGTGCACCACTTACCACTAAAAAAACACAATAAACCCATGGGCCCCCAATGCATCAGTATGCAAATGTATGGCCTCATCTGACACAGGCAACTGCTGCATAATGGTCACACAGTTAGATTCAAACAAGAACTTCAACCACACTTTCAAATCCTCCATCAGCTCGACGCTCAAAAGAATTCTGTGATGTGAAGCTTTTACTCCAGCTGTCGCCAATGAAAGCCTTTTGCAAAATATACGCCCTACCAGGATTACCCAACAAGCAAAATTAAGCTTTCTAATTTAAGGATTGAACTACTTTTATAATGAGTTTATTTATGTGCATCGAAATGAACCACCCCATGGGAAGTCAAAGATTTACAATATATGATGCCTCAAAGAAACACCCCTGCAGGTAATGGGAAACAGTGTGCACTGGCAGGAACTTGAACATCACTTCAGTATCCACTTTGGCTAACAAAGCCCCAAGCCATGCCTTCTGGATCTAACCAACTGTTTTTTCAAAGTAAGCATTTCACACTGATGCCAAACTTGGGTCCATACGTAAAAATGTGGAGAGTGGTGTACACAATTGCACACCACACCCTTTAGGGGGTGCCTCCCAATTCACAGTTAACAGTTATGAAGAAAGCAATGTAAAAAAATCACAATAAAATATTAAGACAATGAATGCAAACAGTATCAAAAAGTGGAACACCCAACACAATACACTAAACAATTGCTATTAGTATGTCAGTGTCCATTTGAACAAACAAGTCCCAATGTGGAGGCGGCAGCACTCTGACAAAGGATGGTCGTCCTGAAGGTCAGATACTAAAAATAGAAGAAAACAGAGGTGCCACCATGGCCCAGTACCAACAAAACAAAGAGAAATGTAGACAGATGGCAATATATATATACTCACAAACATAAAGCACCCAGATGGTGCTATTGGGGCAGGCTGGAACTTCACAGTAGTCCAGCTCACTGATAGTCCTCTCTATAGATTCAGTTGGAGTTCCTTGGAGGGCCTAGGTAATATGCAGGAAACAAAGCACCTCCAGGTGCAATACCATCCAGCTGGAACCACAAGTCGCCCAGTAGACAAACCCCAACAGGTGATCCTCGACTTCCAGCAGAGATGATATTAATAAAAAGTGGTATGATAGACACCACAACAGATTAATGGGTCAAAATACCACACATGCAAGTGTATATATAAAATAAAAATCTTTAATAACACAGCGACGCGTTTCTCAGCCTCCTATGGGCTGTTTCATCAGTTAGCCTGATGAAACAGCCCATAGGAGGCTGAGCCCTTGATCTGAAAACGTCTTGCTTTTGACACTTGCCAGTATACAGAAAGCTTTTACAAAATTAACTAATGTTTTTGGCAATTCCCTTTAACTTTTCTTGTTTTTTTTTCCTCTTGTTTGTGTCCTTCTCCCCTTTCCTGTCTTCCTTCACCTCCAATATTTGGTTTACCGGTAACAATGAAAATATTTCCAGATACTTCCTCTTCTATATGCGTTCCTTCACTTCCATCCTCAGGTGGATATCCATTGCACCAATGTAGCACAGGCAGCATCTCCATAAGGGCTCTCCACTTCTTAGATAGTCCTCCTCCTTCATCTGGGGCACCACAACCAGTGTCCCTGTTTTGCCCTGGTTAAGCCCCATACCCATCAGACTGGCATTATCTGCTCTGAAAATGGTACTCCTGGTCTCACTGCTGCTTCAAACTCCGGCCAGACTTGCAACTCACTCCAGCTGCATCAGATCCGGGTGCCACATGACAGTGCACTCCCTGCACCCGCCACTGTGACTGCTGGGCTCCTACACACTCTGCCACTCACTCCTGCACCACTTCCAGTGGATCTCTAAGGCCCCCCGCGCCTCTCTGGGAGGCATGAAAGCCTTACCGGACTAGCACTCTTCCTTGGCTCGCTGCTCTCCAGGTTCTGCAATGACTCCCCTTTTCCCATAGCTGCTCCTGTGTCCACGCGGCCCCTTTCTTCTCCACCAGGGCCACCACTGCCTGCATGAGGTCCTGCACTTTCTCCTTCCTGTAGGTAGCCAGCTGCCGGTGGGTAGGTAACTTCTAGCTTCTCCTACATGCTAACACAAATTGTCCCCTTACCACATACACACATTTCTTTACCACCTAAATCCTCCTACTTGACGTAACCATGACCCTACAATTCTGCGGGCCCCATAAGGGTCAATAAAACCTCCCTCATTTTCTCTCCTCCAGGGTTGCAATAACAATATGAAAAATAATTGAATTTCGTATTATGCATAAGAATTTCCGTGGTTTTGCATGTGCAGTGTAGTTATATACAATTTCTATTGTGCATCTTGTTTCTTTCCTGCACAATTTCAATACAAATTAAAAAAATTCTATGAAATATGATTTTTGCAGATCATTTTAATGCAATTAAACAATACAATTTTTCCAGCCTACAGCATCCAGCCTATAGTTGCAATTGCCTCTATTTTTCTACGCATTTGCTATGAGGCTAATAAATGCTGTTCATATTTTGATGAACAATCTCACCACCTTTCAGTTTGTGAGAAAAAAAAGTGAAATCTGCAGGGGAAAAATGTTTACAGAGTACACCAGACTTGGAGGGCCCTGTTCAACTAGCAGAGCCGGGAAAACTCATTTTACAATAAGGAAAACCATACACTATGAATTTCATATATAAGATGTAAATACTAATTTCACAGATTTTTCCATATGCAGTGCAGTATTATTATAATTTCAACTGTGCACCTTAAATAGTTTTTTGCTCGGTAATTTCTATACAAAATTAAATTTTTCCATAAAATTTGATCTTTGAAGAATAATTGTGTTACAATTTTTAATTTGATTAAACAAGAGAAATTGTACTGCATATTTTGGTTTCAATATTTATTAGTTTTATACAACTTTTAAATTACAAATTTTGTGAGCCCTATTGTAAGGTATTCAATATTGTACCATAGTAAAAGCAGGTATTACCCCTTTGAGAGACACACTGTTCTCAAAGTAAAAATTGCTATTAGATTACAAATGGAGCACTACTGAGTGCAGGGTATGCTATCCATATTGTCGTCCTGCACTATGAATAGGGCATAACCTGGTTTAATAGTATAATAGTTTCATTGTTGCATATTACTTTTGCAGACATTTTTTCAGTTCACCCTATACTTTGAATGAATACTGCAGGGTGCTCTTTAATTGGTCATGTTATCAGTGGTGAGTTATGTGTTACACACGCACGTAATAGCTGTAATAGCGCTGAAAAGTATAGCATGCCTGGAGACCTGAAGTTAAATGTTAGAGCTAGAATAAAAGTATAATAAAACATACGTATAAATGTTAATTAAAGTACTTCAGTCACTTACACACACACACACACACACACACACACACACACACACACATATATATATATATATATATATATATACAAAATACATTTAATATATAGGTTAATTTATTAATAAAAATGTCTTAGCAGTGATTTAAAGGGATATGGTATATGCCAAGGTGTTAGACTAGGAAGAGCTCAAAGTTGTATATCTAAATATGTTGATTTATTGATGTGTATGTATATATATATATATATATATATATATATATATATATATATGTATGTGTGTGTACATATGTTTGTGCACACATACATACATACATACATACATACATATATAAACAAGTATACATAACCATACTGTATATACATACATACAATGTGGACACAAAGGAGATGCGCTGACTCAAAAGTTAGTGTTGCTGGAGATAAATAGTTTATTGTACAATCCAACCATCAGTGGCAAAATAACAGGGTCACAGTAAAGAACTCCTGACGCGTTTTGCGCATGCGTAGATGCGCTTCTTCTGAGGCTAGTTAGAATCAAGCAGTGACAGCTTTTAAACATCTTATCCACCAATCCTGGGACAACTTGAGTATTAGCCAATGGTGTCACACTTCCGAACTGCAAACTATTACTAATGTATTCGATATTATACATGTATATTAGATAAATACAAAAATTATCTGCTGTTCAGGAGTGTCAAACCATGGTGCTCAATCTATAATAAACATTAATACATAAACAACCGTAATAAAATACATAAGAGAAATATATACACAGCTTAATAAGATAAATATGTAAACAGCTTCATAAGGTAATATCTGTTTTACACAAGAAAGAATCTTTCTATTTGTTTAGCATGCCGGTGCTCTTAATTAAGGCAAAACAGAACAATGATCAGAAATGCCAATCTATATACTAATGATAATTTGGAGCTAAGGTCAAAACATGCTAAACAAATAAGTCTGAATAAATCTCTTAATACAAATCTAAGGGAAAAAAATAAAAAATGTTTATATATTAAATGAAAAAATAAATAAAAGTAAATATAAAACCAGGAAAAAAGTATTAAATTTTTTTTATCAAAAATATATACAAAAAATATATACAGAGAATACCCCTACTGTTAAACACCATGATCAGTTGAAATGGTATTACTAAAATATCCTAAGCAGTACATATATGTCAATGGTGTAAAGGAGAAAGTGTCAAAGGATAAGTACATCTGATCTATGTTATGGTGTAAAAGAGGGGAATAATGTGGTTACCTCTATGTCTCCCTAGAGTTGCTACACCAGGCACCCCACCAGACCAGTGGAGGGTAAGAGATAACTGACAACCAACTTCTATAGTGACTTTACATTGTCTTGATCACCCGTTGACAACTAGGCTGAAGCGGTGTATATTGATACTTCTGGAATCTGTTTGGGACTTTTTACTTGGAATCGCCCATAGTGAATCATTGGAACTATTGTGATTGCTTGGTCTCTGACACGGACTGTATTGGGACTACATTTTTATCCCCTCTAGATTGGGTTTTCTAGATATACGTTCAGAGCACCCAGGGGATTTATTTTCTGAACACTTCTTGTTGTTTTGATGTTTTTATACATACATACATACAAATCCACACAAAGGATACATGCATACATTACAATATGGTGCACAATAAAATTAGCAATTTAAACACTGTATTGTATGAAAGAAGTAAAAATCTCAATTAAAGACAAGTGGGCTGGGAATGGGAGTTCCTAGATTGTGTCTGAAACAAATAAGCAGTTCAAAAATTGGATTGAAAGAGCAAAGTCAAAATCATAATTAAAGATAAGTGGGCTGTACAGGGGCATCCCTAAGGTGTGTCTGATGTGCTTGCATGTATTCTATAATCTTTTTTACTCTTGCGGCCTTGCTGTTTTTTTATTTCAACAAATGTATAATGAAACAATGTGCTTACTACATTCATATAAAAAGACATATATGAAAAATGAGTGGCAAATGAAAATTAAAATATGCTGAATACATATATTTTCTTTAAAAAAATGTTAGCAGTGTTGGTTTCCTCTTATTTAATGTGCTCCCCCTGAGAGATTAATTTTTTTTAGCGAGCTTTCTTGCCTTTATTTAAAAACAGTAAGTGAAGTCCATGCATGTTCATTCCATGTTGATGAGTTTTTGAGAATTTGGTCCTAGGTTGCAAATGCCAGACCTTCAAACCTTCCTATATTGTGGGGGGCAGGGCATCACTACCATTGGTGCAGCAAGTGCAGTGGCACAAGGGCCCAAGTGCTATTTATTTATCTAACCTCAAAATCATTATGCAGTAAACTGACTGACCCAGCCCTTCCTAGGTCAAATTCCAACCTGGCTCATGACACATTCTGCTCCCTGCCTATGGCAATCCAATTAACTAGTCTCTCATTATGGCCAGTTCCCACTTATCCATTAGAAGGGTACAATGCCTAGGGCCTCACAATATTTTTATGTTTTTTTTTTTTTTAAATAACAAGAAAAATAAAATAACCTTTATTTTTTTCCCTCACTTAAATCCCAAATCTAAATACTCATGAATTGATTTATAATCTGCCTCCAGAAATTCTCAAGCTCTACTTTGGGACCGGACCTAAATTTCCTCAAAGTCTGTTGCATCCTCTCACTGCCTTGTCAGTGACACTGCCTCTCATTTTATATCATAACACATGCCATCTCACAGTGAGGTTCATGGTTGGGTTTGCAGAGAGGGTAGAGCCATTATGCAGTGCTTGGCCATAAGTGCCAAATTAATGATGGTGGATTTTAGGCCCACTTAGGCAAAAGGACCTATGGCCCACAAAAGTCATAATGCCTCCCTAATAATGGCCCCACCCTCAAAAAACAGGTGGGCCACTGTCCACAGGTGATGTCATCTCGCAACCCTGGAAAGCTTCCAGAAAATGTTGGGAGATATGTAATGCTCTATATATGTTTGTTAGTTGTTATATATAGAATCAGTTTTAGGACCAGGTAGTTAATTGTTTGTTGCTAGAAATATTTTATAAATAGTTTTTTTTTTTATATGGAAAGTCAGTGCACTGATCATACATTTTGAATAAACACGTTTAGCAGCAGTTAAAATGTGTCCCATGTTTTAGGATTTTGATACCTGCGTATCAAAGTATATATTTCAGGCTTAATAGAATTAGTATCTGACCAGTATAAAAGATATTCAATATTGGTTAACAATTTCTTCTTCTGTATCCAGATTATCAGTTACAATTAATTTTTCAGTATAGTAATTGGTACAGATGTTATTATTTTCCCAGTAAACCTGGGGAATTTAATAGTTTGAAGATATTTTTTAATGAACTTTAGCATATATCCGTATAGTGATAAATTGTAATGGAATATCCAAATGTAAAGAAACATTTTTGAAAGGCAAATCTTTACAGAACACGGTATCTGAGGCCTTGTTAAGTATAACAAGCGTGTTAATTATCTTCCGTCAATTAGAAACAGATTGTTAGCTATGGGTATCCCCTGCACCTCTTACATGGGAGAGATCCTTACGCAGAGAAAATGGCACAGAGTGATAAACTAAGACATTGAGTTTGATATATCTCATTATATTAAGTGCACGGCTTCATTTTCTGCTTGCCTGCCTATTAATCAAGTTTCTAAAATTTTGACGTGGATTGTTATAGAGGAAGGTTTAAATCATCTTAGAATAGAAAGTCATCTTACCAGTAAAATAATAGAAATAAAGAATTTGATTCACAAAGCTTGTGAAATATAGCAGTTAAAGACACTTAGGAATAAAAAAAACCCTTAAACTCTTTTGTTAGAGCAGTTTATTTTTTATTAATTTAAAGTTTGTAACATCCTTCTTTACTATTTTTGTAAATGGGTTGTTATTTAATAGTAAAAAACAGAAATGTAATAAAAAACATTTAACCCCTCTGCTACCGGGAATTTCAGAGGAAAAACTTGCCCAAAATACTGCTGAATTTTTAGCATTTTTGCTATCACTCCATTGAAGCAGACAGCCCAAGGCATATTCCATACCACAATTTCCCCACCAAATGCAATCAAATAATTTTAATTAAAGGATACGAGTACACTTGGTTCTTGCTTAAATAAAATCTCACTTTATTCCATCTTTGGTTAAAACATGTAACATCATATCCATAGCATAGACATATAGCGTGTTAAAGTTTGCTTCTCAGTAGTGCTGATGCGTTTCGGCTTTGTGAGCCATAGTCATAGCTTAACAGCTGGCAAGCAAACCAGGAGATTTAAAACCGGTACTCTCCTGTGATTGGTTAAAAACAATGACCTCACTTTGCACATTGGTAATAACATCCATTAACACTTTAACTTCAGTGTACGGTTAACTCTATACATAACTGAATTGGTACTTTATGGGTGCTCAAATATGCTGATAAATAATAGTGCATTCTATTTACCCAAGGCAAAGGAATTCACAAACATGTTATATACTCTGTTTAACTAGAGCTAAGATTTACATTACACTTGTTAACTTTAAACAATAACAACATTGAGACCACTTCTATTTTCTTGTGCATTTGCCTTTGCATGTTTGATTATTGATTGGCTGGCAGATATGTCTTAATCCTATGGTACATGTTATGTATCTAATCATTCTCGCTCATGAATTGGTTACACATTCCATATCAAGCTTGACAGTTATAAAGCGATGTTAACTTCATGAGAAAACTTCTATAGTAAATTTATTCAACATTTATTAAATTGTGTCACGTTTATATATTACAATGTAGCATGTCAGGCTAACATAGTGTGTGATGGATCTAATTCCAATAATTGATTAGATCATACTCGCTATTTAACCCTTGAGGTTTCCGTGTCCTTAATGTTAAAATCCAAAATACCTATTTTCTGGCTAAAAGTTGGTCTCTATTACCTCCCCTGTGTGGAACTGGTATGTGTTCCACTATTGTCCATTTTAGACTATCCGCACATTTATTATGATAGGTGCAAAAATGCATTACAAGGGGGGTAGTTAGAGTACCAGCTTTGATATTGCACACATGCTCATGGATACGTGACCTCACTTCCTTGGAGGTCATACCTACATATTGTAGGTTACAAATTGTGCAAGTGAGTAAGTACACCTCATAGGTGAACCTACAATTATAGCATCTATTGTGCTGGAACAACTTCCTAGTATTTGTACTTTGAAAGTCATTTCCCATTTGTAAAAATTCACATGCCTTACAATCGATATTATGACACTTGTACACTCCTTTTGACGTGAGCCAAGAGCTAGAATTAATGCTGTCTGTTTTTTTCTTTAGACTAGTGGGTGCTACTTAGTTGCCTATAGTCATACCGCTTTTGTAGGCAAATCTGCAACCTGCATCTATCACATCCACTAAATCATCATCTGCTTTTAAAAGTGAGTAGTGTTTCTGTATAATTTCACAGATTTTGCCAAACTGCTCACTGTATGTGGTAAGGAAAGTCATTTTTTCATTCCACCCTAATTCCTTTCTGAGGGATCTCCTTCTCTTCAAGAGTAAATCATCCCTATCCCTTTTCTCAACCTCTTTCCTGATACTGTTTACCATATTTTTAGGGTATTCTCTCGAGACTAGTCTTTTAGTGAGATCATCTGCTTGCTCAATGAAAACCTCTTTGTTTTAGCAATTTCTCCAGGTTCTCACAAATTGCCCCTTTGTGATAACCTTAAAGACTCTGTTTGGGTGACTACTTCTAGTGTGTAGTATGGTGTTTTTTGCTGGTAACATCCAAGTAGTTAATTTATTTTTCTCCTAACTCAAATGTTAAGGACAGTCCTATATTATTGTTGTTTAACATTTGGATGAATTCTTCTATATGTTCCCTTTCCCCTTTCCAAATGAACCTCTTGTTAAAGGCAATATGGTTCTTGAACGAGTTTTCATCTCCATAGATGTGGGACCGCTCCCACCAACCCATGAAAAGGTTGGCATAGGAGGGGGCGAATTATGCCCCCATGGTGGTCCCACATCTCTGGAGGTAAAACTCACCCTCAAAACTGAAATAATTGTGACAAAGAAGAAATTTGGTTACCTTTAAAATAAAGACACAATGATCCTCACTGAATTGGCCTGATCTGTGTAGAAAGGATTCTATTGCTCTTAAAACCATCCTTGTGTGGTATTAGAGAATAAAGGGCCTTCACATCAATAGTTAGCCATACCATGTTTTTTGTCCATTCTTGTCCTTTGAGCAAACTCAAAAGATGTTTTGTGTCAGTTAAATGACTAGTCAGGCCCAATATAAAGGATTGTAGGATGGCATCTAGCCATTGTGAAAGATGTTCGTAAGGGAACCAATGCCACTTACTATCGGGCGACCCTGAATTTGGGGACCTGGTTTGTGTATTTTTCAGTAAATGGTTAAAAACTGGGATAGTCAGATATCTAATGTGTAAATATTCATAGGTATTATCATCAAAGATTCCTAAATCTCTACCATTATCTAAGAGGTGTGTTAATTCTCTTTCATAGCGGTTGGTAAGATCATTTTTCAAAGGTATATATTGTTCTAAGTCTCTTAGTTGTCTATGAGCTTCATCTATGAATTGTACCTTATTCATTATAACAACAGATCCCCCTTTATCAGCTGCCCTGATTGTGAGGTCATCCCTGTCTTGCAGTTGTTTGAGTGCTGATATTTCCTTATTTGTTAAATTCTGTTTTGATGTGGCCATTTTTACACTCTCTGCCAATTTTGTTAGATCCACTTCTATTCTCTTTTGAAATGTTTCTAAAATGTGACCTATATTATGTATGGGGTAATATGTCGACTTACTCTTGAATTTAGGGAGTTTGGTTGCTTTAGTGCCCCCCACTGCCCCCTTGTGATATAAGTCATCCAGGACCTCCACATCACAATCCTCTGTAAAAGTTAAATGTTCTCCATTAGTTAATATGTTGTCAGTTCTATCAATTGACTATCTGTTGCTTTGTAAAATTTCTTAAGGGTTAGAGTCCTAATTAATTTGTTAACATCAAGCAACATGTCAAACAGATTGAAATTGGAGGAGGGAACAAAGTTTAACCCTTTACTCAATACTTTCCTTTCCATATCACTTAAGGTGTAGTCAGATATATTAATTACATTATCTAGTGATACTTTGTGTAGTGTCCCCTTCTCTGTGGATATCTTGTCTGTTTTTCTTGTTGTACCTGTTGTTGCTGTTCTGATCTCTGACCCTGGGGATTTTGGTTTTGGGCGTAACTGAAAAACCTTATCCATATCTGTTGGGGTCTCGGTCACTAGTGCTATCCTTTGTGATGGTTTGTATTTGCTAGTGTATTCAGCAGAATTTTCATTTTTATTTTTCAATCAAATAATTGTTAGCTTTTTCACAAACTTTGGGTTTCTCCCTGAAATTATTTACCTACCATTTGTGCAATCATGACATAAATGATTGTAAAAGATTATATGGCTTTGCCATTGTTTTTTGGTAATTAGAAGGCCTCTAATTGCAGTTGCACACAACACTTCTGAAATTCATGGCAGGGAAGGGTATAATTAGTTAACTGGTAAGAGTGACAGTATTGCAATATAAGTATTACCAGCTCTTTCCCCCAACTTACACTCATCTCCACCATCTTAGGTTCTTGTAGACAGTATATCAGTATCCAATTTAGTGTTTATCATGTTTTTAATTATTATTATTATTATTTTCCTCCGGTGTAGGGATCCCTCCTCAACCCTACCATCTTACTGATCCCTCCCCAACAGCTCTATAACCCTTCCCCCCCTTTCCATTAGTGTTGGCCATCTTTGCTACTGGCAGGTATCTGCCAATACCTAATTTATATGTAACGTATATTGGTTTTAGTTATTTTTTCTTTCCTATGGCAAGGAGAGTCCACAACATCATTCCAATTACTAGTGGGATACTCAACTCCTGGCCAGCAGGAGGAGGCAAAGAGCACCCCAGCAAAGCTGTTAAGTGTAACTTCCCTTACCCATAATCCCCAGTTATTCTCTTTGCCTCTGTCAATGGAGGATGTGCGAAGATGGTGTCTGAAGATATTTAATCCTTTTATGGGTACCTTTCCCAGCAAGCAAGGATTGGGGTCTAGCTGTGTCCACGTCAATCTCTTTAGTAAGAGTAGTAGTGGCTTTTAGCAGTTAGAAGGCGGCAAGGTGGTCTTTGCTTTACTTCTAACAATTTTTGTACCCCTTTGCAGAAAGCCAGGGTTGGTTACTTTGTTCTTTATTTTACTACAGTTGCCTGACAGGGAGTGGATTACCAGTCACACCTTAAATATCTCCCCAGCAGCTGGATCCACAGGTAAGTGCCCTTTGCTTCTAGGTACTGAAGGACAGCACTTGTGAGGTTAACCCTCAACTGGATCTATTTTGGGACAAAATAATCCTTATTGTTTTAAGGGTCATGGTTTGGGCAGCTTTATTGGCACTTTTATGTTTTAAAAAAGGTTCATACTTTGAATTTAACTACACACAGTGAGACACTTAAGGGGTTAATGCCCTTCAAGGGGCAGGAGAGTTCACTTGGCTGAAGGAGATGACGAGGATAAGGGATTATTACTTTTCCCTTTATTTGTAGAACATGGGCTATAGCAGAGTATGTTTTGAGATACACTGTGAGCAAGGATACTTTATTTTCTGTCAACAGCCGTTTATTATTGCATGCTTTTTAATGTTGCGCACTTCATTTTAGAGCCACTCACGTGAAGTCTGCACTTCCGGTTTTCCGGAGTGGAGCTTAGTCTGTCAGTGTCGGCTTTATGGTTGGTTCTCTTGGATCGGAGTTCACTTAAGAGGATAAGGACTTAAAATCTTCCTCTTACTAGTGGGATATCTATTTGGTCTTGGTAGGAGTCTCAGTGGGATATCTATTCAGTCATGGTAGGAGCCTCAGGGTCTGTATATTTTATTTCTCTCAGTTTTTCTAAAATTTGGGCATAAATTTATTAAACTTTGGGGATAAAACTGTGCCTAAAGCATTAACTTTGTCACTTTTAGTGGGACCTGATTCTAAAGCTATGGACTTTGCTTTGTTTAGAGGCCCAAATTGTCCTTCCTATGTAATTCTGTTCCCCTTCCTTATCAAAGACTTTAACATTTAAAGACAAGTTACTCTATTCTGAGCCAAGTGTCTCTTAGGATGAGGCTGTGCATAACATGCCTCAGCTTTCTCCTCAAACGTCCCAAGCCTTAGTTGTTTCTTATACTGTGCCTTCTGTTCCCTCTCAACCTCCTAGGGGTATTTATTTACCAGGGGATTTTGCCGCACAGATAACGTCTGCAGTATCTGTGGCTTTGTCTACTTTTCCTACTCCGGGTAAGCGTAAGAAGAAATCTAAACATTTGTCTACTAGTAAGGTTTCTGACCCCTCTAAATCTATGCTGGTCAACCTTTCTCATATGTCTGATGAGGAGGATACTTCAGTAGCCTCTCAATGTGATTTCTCAGACTCTGACACAATGAGGGGACAATCTGCTGAATCTGAAGAAGTTAATTTCCATTTTAAGCTTGAACATCTCCGATTGCTTCTGAAGGAGGTTCTAGCTACTTTGGACGACTCTAAACCTTTGGTTGCTGTTAAATTCAAGCAGTCTTCTAAACTTAATAGAGTTTAAGATTCTCCAATGTCTGAGTATATTTTTCCTGTTCCAGACAAGATGTCTGAAATTATAGCTCAGGAATGGGATAAGCCAGGGGTTTCTTTCCTCTCTTCCCCTGTATTTAAAAAGATTTTTCCTGTTGCTGACTCCATTCGGGACTCATGGCACACTGAGCCTAAAGTAGAGGGAGCTATCTCTACTCTAGCTAAAAGAACTACCATTCCTATAGAGGATAGTTGTTCTTTTAAGGATCCAATGGGTAAGAAGCTAGAGGCTTACTTAAAAAAGATGTACATTCATTAAGGATTACAGTGGCAACCTGCGGCAAGTATTGTCACAGTTGCGGCAGCAGCATCATATTGGTGCGATGCCCTGTCTGATCTGATTTCAGAAGAGACTATGGTAGAGAAGATCCAAGATAGGATCAACTATCTTAAACTAGCCAATACCTTTATCTGTGATGCCAACATTCAGGTAATTAGACTGAGAGCTAAGATATCTAGCTTCACTGTTCTAGCTTGCAGAGCTCTGTGGTTAAAATCTTGGTCGGCTGATGTATCTTCAAAGGCCAAGCTTTTGGCTTTACCTTATAAGGGTAAAACGTTTTTTGGTCCTGATCTGGCGGATATTATTTCAGAGATTACCGGTAGAAAGGGATCTTTCCAACCTCAGGACAAGAAGAATAGACCTAGGGGTTGACAGACTTCTAATTTTCGTTCCTTTTGCAACTTTAAGGGACAGAAGTCCTCCTCCTCTTCTTCCAAACCAGACCAATCCAGGTCTACTTGGAAGTCCAGCCAGCCTTGGAATAAGGGAAAGCAAAACAAGAAGCCTTACGCTGACTCTAAATCAGCATGAAGGGTCCGCCCTGATCCAGGTTCAGATCAGGTCGGGGGCAGGCTTCCTTTTTTTGACAGGCTTGGATACACAATGTCCCAGATCCATGGGCTGTGGACATAGTATCCCAGGGTTACAAGATAGGATTCATGTCTTGCCCTCCAAGGGGCAGATTTCTCCTGTCAAGACTATCCTCAAACCAGATAAAGAGGGAGGCCTTCTTAAATTGCGTAGAGGGCCTATCCTCCCTGGGAGTTATTGTACCAGTCCCTCTAAAGGAACAAGCCTAGGATTCTATTCAGATCTATTTGTGGTTCCCAAAAAGGAGGGAACTTTCTGTCCCATTCTAGATCTCAAGTGTCTCAACAAATTCCTCAGGGTTCCGTCCTTCAAGATGGAAACTATTCATTCCATTCTTCCATTGGTTCAGGAAGGTCAGTTCATAATGACCATAGACCTAAAATAAGCTTATTTACACATTCCCATTCACAGGGATCATCACAAGTTTCTGAGGTTTGTGTTTCTGGACAAGCATTTCCAGTGTATTGCCCTTCCATTTGGTCTTGCCACAGCTCCCAGAATATTCACAAAAGTTCTCGGAGCTCTATTGCCAGTGATCAGATCCCAGGGAATTGCTGTGGTGCCTTATCTAGATGACATCTTGGTTCAGGCGTCATCTTTTCAACTAGCAATATCTCATACAGAGATGTTGTCTTTTCAACGTTCCCATGGGTGGAAAGTGAATCTGGAAAAGAGTTCTCTAGTTCCAACTACAAGAGTGTGTTTCCTAGGGACAGTCATAGATTCTCTATCCATGAAGATTTTCTTGACGGACGTCATAAAATCCAAACTTCTTGCTTCTTGCCTTTCTCTCCTGTCTGCTATTCGTCCATCAGTGGCTCAATGCATGGATGTTATTGGTCTGATGGTGGCTTCCATGTACATCATTCCTTTGCTCGGTTCTATCTGCGACCGCTGCAGATTTGCATGCTCAGTCAATGAAACTGAGACCATTCAGATTTATTGCAGAGGATAAATCTGGACCCCCTAACAAGAGACTCTCTCGTGGTGGCTTTCACAGGGACATCTGACTTGGCGCACTTGCGTCCTGAAACCTTCCTGGGTAATTGTGACAACAGATGCCACCCTGGTAGGCTGGGGAGCTGTTTGGGGTTCTCTAAAAGCTCAGGGCCTGTGGTCTCGGGAAGAGTCTTCTCTTCCAATAAACATCTTGGCATTGAGAGCAATCTTCAATGCCTTGACAGCTTGGCCTCAATTATCGTTAGTCCGGTTTATCAGATTCCAGTCGGACAACATCACCTCAGTGGCTTATATCAACCAGGCTGAGGTCTCTTTTGGGAGAAAGGTTCTTCAAGTGGTCATGCCTTCTGTTTAGGTCCTCCTGCCTTGTTCTCCCTCCCTGTTCATTCTGTGTCCTCTAGCTTGTGTATTGGTTCCCACTAGTAATTGGAATGACGTTGTGGACTCTCCATGTCATAGGAAAGAAAACAAAATGTATGCTTACCTGATAAATGTCTTTCTTTACGAGCATGGAGAGTCCATGACCCGCCCTCTTTTTACTTATAATTTGGCAGGTTTTTTGAGTAAACCTCAGGCACCTTTTTACCCTTGTGTTTTCTTCTTTTTTCCATTTTCCTTCGGCTAAATGACTGGGAATTATGGGTAAGGGAAGTTACACTTAAAAGTTTTGCTGGGGTGCTCTTTGCCTCCTCCTGCTGGCCAGGAGTTGAATATCCCACTTGTAATTGCAATAACGTTGTGAACTCTCCATGCCCGGAAAGAAAGAAATTTATCAGGTAAGCATAAATTTACTTTTTTTACTTTTTTTTCTGTAACGTAGTGGTTTTTTAGACTATAGGGTTTTCTCTGCAGAGGATGGAGATTCCAAGTTTATTTTTTAAATAGATGATGAATAAAGTAATGTTATACAGCAGGGCAAGTACAATTTGTAGCCTTTAGAACACACAGTTTTGGATATTTAAATCTTGACTTGATACTAGAAATAATGGAAAATATGTTTAAATGAACTAGAGTGTTTGAACAGTTTGCTAACTTCTCCCTGGGGTCTTCCTGTGATCATATAAGACAATTCTCAAATATTTAAATGGACACTAAACCCATTTTTTTTTTCTTTCATGATTCAAATAGAGAATGCAATTTTACATAGCTTTCCAGTTTATTTCTATGGTCTAATTTATTTTGTTCTCTTTGTATCCTTTGTTGAAAATAATACCTAGGTAAGCCAGGGAGCTGCTGATTGGTGGCTGCACATATATGCCTCTTGTCATTGGCTTTCAAATTGCTCCGAGTAGTTCATTACTGCTTCTTCAACAAAGGATACAAAGAAAATGAAGCAAATTAGATATTAGCAATATATTAGAAAGTTATTTAAAATTGTTTGATCTATCGGAATCATGAAAGAAAAATATTGGGCTTCAAGTCCCTTTATGGCTGGTGAAATGCTAATATACTTGTATATGTGGTAGTTCTATATAATCTATTGTACAGATTGCATAGAAGATTTAAAGACTTCCTCTACTAGTCTATTTTACTACTATCAGAACAGAATTAAAATTAAATAATTACAGTACCATGACTTTTTATGCTTTTTTTTCTTTCTTTTACCAGAAATGTAGTAACTTTTAGGAATTAATTTCCTGCACCTAGGTGCTTTTGCAAAGATTCTCCTAAATTTGGTTGCTTTCCAATAACGTGTCTTGTTTCTTTCATTCTAGCTAAAGCTGTTAAGTGTATCTGACTTGTAATTGTCCTTTATTGCTTTTTGTCTTGCAACAAAGACAGATCTAAACAGACAAGAAAGAAAGGGGTTTCAGAGTGGAGGTTTTTATTCGTATATACTTCATGCACTTTTTGGAAACAATATGTTGTTTCTCTTGCACCATATTTCACAAATAGGATTTTGTCTCTAAAAAAAAATCAATTATCTACATGTTATAATGTACTGAAGGTGCTGACATTTCTATATTAGTTTTTTTCACACATCATATAACTTAATAGAGTTGGTATGTGTACTGAGGTAGCATATCTCATTATAGATAACATCTCTATACAAAACACAACATACAATGCATTTGAAAATCGTTCCCCAATAAAAGCACACTTTTTCTAGCCCTTTTCCAACATGTTTCATATATCTATCTATCTATCATCTATCTATCTATCTATCTATCTATCTATCTATCATTATTATTAGTAGTAGTAATTTGTAGAGCGCCAACAGATTCTGCAGTGCTATAAACATAGGCGTGGTATGCAAGGTATAATTTATAGGGATCAAGTGGGTAGAGGGCCCTGGCGAGAGTTGCACTGTTGTAATTAGCTCTTATGAAGGTGATCGGCAAACAGCTGTGCTAATAGGCTTACATGCTAAGGGGGTTCAAGGGGATAACAAGGGAGGAGAGGAACTGGGGTTAGGAAAGGTTAGTGTAGGTTGTACACATCTCTGAACTGTGTTTAGGGATCACTTGAAACTTTCAAAACTAGGGGAGAGGAGGCAGAGAGTTCCACAAGATAGGGGCCAGTCTGAAAAAGTCCTGTAGTCAGGAATATGAGGAGTTAACAAGAGAGGAGGAGAGGAGGAGGTTGTGAGCAGAGCAAAGGGGACGGAAGGGAAAGTATCTGGAGACAAGTAACATCTATCTATGAATTATCTATCTATTATCTATATTTCTGTCTGTCTTTTGATCTATCTGTCGGCCCGTTTGTCTATCGTTTGATATATTTATTTGTGAATTTACTGATGATTGTAATTCAGTTGCAGCCATGTTTCATAGTTTAAAAGTATGATTTGAACTATATTTTAACTTTAAATTATACCAGGAGACAGATAAACGTATTAGAATGTGAAATGAATGAGTGGGAAGTCTTAAAACTTTTGCATACCAAAAAAGCAAAAATAAATCAATTAAAAATAAATTATAAATACATTTAAATAAATTAACAGATTCTGAAAGATTAAATCTACCTTGAATTTGAAAACTGCAAAACCCTTGTAAAATACTTCTTTAACCAGATTAGATAGACCCATTTTGTCTACTTGCCTATCTATCTAGATGCAGTTCTACAAAGAGGTTAACTAGTCAGCTGCTTATTAGGTAACATATATAAAATGGGAATATCAATTACAAAACACATAAACACAAATGCTGACACATTCATTCTGAGGTTTCTGAAACCTATACACTTGAATCTGTGTCTATATCCTGATGTGAATTATACCAATGAGGGGATCTGATTATTAGACATTCCAATAGGTTGAATTTGTTTGCAATAATTGAATTTTTCCTCCAAAAATACTTGCCCAAAGTACTTGAGAATTTTGAGAACTTTTGCTATCACTCCATTTACACAGAAATACAGCCTTTGTTTTTTATTTATCTATGAAATATATTTATATATATATATATATATATATATATATATATATATATATATATTTTGTGGGGGGGGGGGCATAAAATGAGCTTTCAGTAGATGGCAGCTTAAACTAGCTATTTAAATAATATTTATATATATATATATATTGTGTGCATATATATATATACACAGGGAGTGCAGAATTATTAGGCAAGTTGTATTTTTGAGGATTAATTTTATTATTGAACAACAACCATGTTCTCAATGAACCCAAAAAACTAATTAATATCAAAGCTGAATAGTTTTGGAAGTAGTTTTTAGTTTGTTTTTAGTTATAGCTATTTTAGGGGGATATCTGTGTGTGCAGGTGACTATTACTGTGCATAATTATTAGGCAACTTAACAAAAAACAAATATATACCCATTTCAATTATTTATTTTTACCAGTGAAACCAATATAACATCTCAACATTCACAAATATACATTTCTGACATTCAAAAACAAAACAAAAACAAATCAGTGACCAATATAGCCACCTTTCTTTGCAAGGACACTCAAAAGCCTGCCATCCATGGATTCTGTCAGTGTTTTGATCTGTTCACCATCAACATTGCGTGCAGCAGCAACCACAGCCTCCCAGACACTGTTCAGAGAGGTGTACTGTTTTCCCTCCTTGTAAATCTCACATTTGATGATGGACCACAGGTTCTCAATGGGGTTCAGATCAGGTGAACAAGGAGGCCATGTCATTAGATTTTCTTCTTTTATACCCTTTCTTGCCAGCCACGCTGTGGAGTACTTGGACGCGTGTGATGGAGCATAGTCCTGCATGAAAATCATGTTTTTCTTGAAGGATGCAGACTTCTTCCTGTACCACTGCTTGAAGAAGGTGTCTTCCAGAAACTGGCAGTAGGACTGGGAGTTGAGCTTGACTCCATCCTCAACCCGAAAAGGCCCCACATGCTCATCTTTGATGATACCAGCCCAAACCAGTACTCCACCTCCACCTTGCTGGCGTCTGAGTCGGACTGGAGCTCTCTGCCCTTTACCAATCCAGCCACGGGCCCATCCATCTGGCCCATCAAGACTCACTCTCATTTCATCAGTCCATAAAACCTTAGAAAAATCAGTCTTGAGATATTTCTTGGCCCAGTCTTGACGTTTCAGCTTGTGTGTCTTGTTCAGTGGTGGTCGTCTTTCAGCCTTTCTTACCTTGGCCATGTCTCTGAGTATTGCACACCTTGTGCTTTTGGGCACTCCAGTGATGTTGCAGCTCTGAAATATGGCCAAACTGGTGGCAAGTGGCATCTTGGCAGCTGCACGCTTGACTTTTCTCAGTTCATGGGCAGTTATTTTGCGCCTTGGTTTTTCCACACGCTTCTTGCGACCCTGTTGACTATTTTGAATGAAACGCTTGATTTTTCGATGATCACGCTTCAGAAGCTTTGCAATTTTAAGAGTGCTGCATCCCTCTGCAAGATATCTCACTATTTTTGTCTTTTCTGAGCCTGTCAAGTCCTTCTTTTGACCCATTTTGCCAAAGGAAAGGAAGTTGCCTAATAATTATGCACACCTGATATAGGGTGTTGATGTCATTAGACCACACCCCTTCTCATTACAGAGATGCACATCACCTAATATGCTTAATTGGTAGTAGGCTTTCGAGCCTATACAGCTTGGAGTAAGACAGCATGCATAAAGAGGATGATGTGGTCAAAATACTAATTTTCCTAATAATTCTGCACTCCCTGTATATATATATATATATATATATAAACACATGTATGGGAAAAGTATGTATGTATATATATATACAGAGAGAAGTGCACTCACAGGAACGAACAACTGGCTCAATGCCATTGTAAGAAGAAATTTCCTGCAGTATATCAGTCTGATCCCACCTATTACGGACAGTCCTGCGCCGAAATACCAGGCAATTCCTCTCTGAACAAGGAACACAGCAACCCCAGACGATCGTTTCGACCTTCATTGGGCCTCGTCAGTAAGGTGTTGCCATATTCGTCTAAGCACACTGAGCAAGGAGTCCACGTCTGGTTGCCCCTTTTTCCCATAGGGAGACTAAATACATACAGAGAGAAGTGCTCTCACAGGAATGAAGAACTGGCTCAATACCATTGTTAGCCTGTTCTATGGTGATTTACCACCTGGGTGCAGCATTTTAGCCCAGTAATGCTTTTCACAGAGAAGAAATTTCCTGTAGTATATCAGTCTGATCCCGCCTATTACGGACAGTCCAGCGCCGAAATACCAGGCAATTCCTCCCTGAACAAGGAACACAGCAACCCCAGATGATCATTTCGACCTTCATTGTGCCTCGTCAGTGAGGTGTAGCCATATTCCTCTAAGCACACTGAGCAAGGAGTCCACGTCTGGTCGCCCCTTTTTCCCATAGGGAGACTAAATATGTATATATATATATATATAGTGACTCCAATGTGTATCCAGGTTCGGCAGCTTCCAAGTGGGTACATAAGCAGGCAACACAGGCGTAATTTCATCAAATAAGCCTATTATTGTGCAATAAAAAGTTGTCCCAAAGCCATAATGTTTCAGCTCCCCCTGGAGCCTTTATCAAATGGAGGCCCAAGTAGACTTAACATACGGCACAGGAAACCCCTTAATATATCCCTAACCCACATGAGTAAGCAAGCAATAATTACCATCAGCTGTATGTCGCATCCGGCTCAACGCCGTAACAAACACATGTGGATATCCCAGCCGCGCCTACCAATGACGTCATCGGCATCCACCGAAGTTGTCATGGCAACAGATATACAAAGCCCTCAAATAGAGATTCAGCGCGGTCTGCATAATGCGCTAAACAGCTGATGACCAAAAAAAAGTGCATTTAAATCTTAAAGGACCAGTCAACACAGTAGATTTGCATAATCAACAAATGCAAGATAACAAGACAATGCAATAGCACTTAGTCTAAACTTCAAATAAGTAATAGATTTTTTTTCTGAGAATTTTAAAAGTTATGTCTTTTTCCACTCCCTCTGTACCATGTGACAGCCATCAGCCATTCACAAATGCATACACGTACCATGTGACAGCCATCAGCCGTTCACAAATGCATACACACTTATTCTTGTACATGCTCAGTAGGAGCTGGTGACTCAAAAATTTTAAATATAAAAAGACTGTGCACATTTTGTTAATGGAAATAAATTGGAAAGTTGTTTAAAATGGCATGCTCTATCTGAATAATGTAAGTTTAATTTTGATTGAGTGTCCCTTTAACAACACATTAAACCTATATACAATTTTCAAGGGCACAACACAGACGCCAAATATGTAATCTAAAGTCAGTACATGAATGATGTGATATATGTTCTAAAACTAACCGTAATGTAACATCAAGACAACAGACCTTTATAAAACAATATGTGCGTGTCCTAATAGCCTAATGTGGTAATCTATACATTCCTGTATCAATACCACTACCGGTATCTAACAGTAAGCAGAATATGCAATACTTTATCAGCTTTATGACTCAAGGGTATGGTCGAAATGAATTATTAGAACAATTAGTCTAAACACAGTCCTTTTTACTGAGGGGTATAATACCCAGAATGAAAAAAAGTCAAAATATCCCTCTGCTTCAGAGGTGATTACAAATGTTTTTCAACATCCACATACGTCTGACACTTACATAGTTGCCCTTGCTTAAGAGGTCACAGTACACCAGGATATATCCATATTCATTAGTAACAGTTCTAGGGATAGCAACATGCATAATCAACACTACCGTTGAGGCCTCTTGGTAAAATATCCAATGTGTAGATCCATTTAGCTTCCAAATTCAGTAAGGCTTAAGCACGATCACCCCCTCGCTTCAAGGGCAGTAAATGGTCAATGAGTATTGTCCGAAGTGATCATACAGGGTGCCTGCTAACAAGAAAATGTCTTGCCACAGGCTGATCCGACTCACCCTTGTTAATGGCTAATCTGATTTATGGTTAGCTAGGTGTTCCCTAAATGTAGTGGTTGTTTTACCGATATAACATAGAGAACATGGACAGATGATAATGTAGATTACATATTTAGATAAGCAGTTCAATCTATATTTAATCTGGTACGTCTTATTCGTATGTGGGTGATTAAATGTTCTGCCTGTTATTAAATTGTTACATGTCATGCAGTTCCCACATCGAAAGCAACCCTTTTTACCTCTAGGTAACCATGTCTCCTAATGGTAACAGTGGTCAGTCAGTACCAATAGATCTCATAAATTCTTTGATCTTTTATACACCATTCTGGGGGGTGGAATTCCACAAAACGTAAGGCTACTATCCATAGCTAGTATTGACCAGTGTTCCTTTAATGTTGCAGTCACATATTTGGTTGCTGGGCTATAGTTGGTTATGAAATTCATCCGAGTGTCAGGAACATCCTCAAATTTTCTAACAGAAGTATGAGCTTGTGTCAGCCCTCTGGCTTTATCATATTGTTGAGAAATCAGAGTATGTGGATATCCTCTGTTGAGGAACTTCTTAGACATCTCTTCCAGTTGTAGCATCTTCCGGGTATTATTGGTGTTGTTACTCACTACCCGCAGGAGCTGCGAGGAACTGACCCCATCTTTCTGAAACTGAGGATAAAACTGCTATAGTGCAAAATGGAATTTTTTTCGTTGGGTTTGTGAAAATGGTTGGTATGTAGTTTTTAACCCTCTGCAGTTTTATCTTTATAGATCTCAAGATCCAAAAAATTAACCATTTTAATATCACTTTCAATCTTGAATCTAATTGTAGATTCTAATGAATTCAAGGCATCAAACCAGAGCATCAGAGACTCAGAGGTACCCCTCCAAAACCAAAACACGTCATCGATGTAACGGCAATAAAAAATAAATAGACGTGTGTATGGAAGATAAGAGGTTCAATTTTTCATACATAGCCATATAAATATTGGCATATGCCGGGGCCATACTAGACCCCATTGCCGTACCAAGAGTTTGTAAAAAATATGTCTCTTCAAATCAAAAGAAATTCTTCTCCAAGCACATTTCTAGTAACTGTATGACAAATTCTATAGGAGAACCACTATATTGCTCATTGTCAATCAGTATCCATTGTACCATGTCAATGCTGTGCTGATGTGGAATTACAGTATATAAACTTACAACATCCATGGTAACAAGTAGATCTGCTTCTCCGATGTCTGCTTTTGCCTTGAGTAAATTAATAAGTTCAAATGAATCCTTAAGGTATGAACGAGTAGATTGTTACTGCTTGCACACTAATACCAGGTGTTTTTTCACCAAAGCCTAATTTTGAGTGCCACCATCTTTGTTAATTTGTTTATACGAGTAGATTGTACCACTGGTTGCAAAATATGATCTATAAATTCTGCAAGAGGCTGCAACAATGAGCCGAGTGCAGAAACTATAGGACATCCCGGTGGATGAGTCAGGGACTTATGGATCTTTGGCAACAAGTATAACACAGGACAGATAGGTTTGTCCACTGTAAGAAAATTATATACATCTTGATCAATGATATTGGCCAAATAAGCCATATAGTACCTCATCTACCTGTTTTTTAAAAATACTTGTAGGGTTAGATGCCAACTTACAATATGTGACTCCATCTAGTAATTGACCGAGTGCTTCAGCACGATATTGTGCATAGTCCAATATCACCACAGCACCGCATTTATCGCCGGGTCTAACCACTATGGTCTTATCAGTTGCAAGGCATTGGATAGCATTCATCTCCTTGGATGTAAGGTTATGCCAGGATTTACGAGATTTTTTGTGGATATTGGACAATGCAGTAGTACACATACGGTATATATAATTAATTAGCACATTGCACAAAAACCTGTAGTTTTCTAACTGTAAAAAAATAAATCTCAAAATCTGCTCATTGGCATCCTCTGATCAATCATGTATAATTTTTTCAATATTTTATTGGGCCAGTAAAGTAAAAATTAAACAACTATCATGATTCAGATAAAGCCCTCTATTTATCAAGCCGTCAACCGCAAATATGCTGGAATTCCGCAGTGTATTTGTGGAGAGCCTGATTCTCCTTAGTTATCAAAGCCTACAGACTGGCAAAAGTAGAATTTTGTGACGTAACATATGATCTGCCAGTCTCAGTCTGACACAGATCGATGCTTACGTCACTACAGATGTTCCGAATGCAAATTCGGCACTATCTGACTACTTTTGCAAGTTATCAAATTTCTACCAGGTATGCTCGGCACTATTCCGGCCCAGCGTACCTGCTTTTCAATCCGCCGCCCTGGAGGCGGCGGATGCCATAGGAATCAATGGGAGTCTGAAAGCAGTAAAGCTCATGTTCGCTGCTGCCCAATATCCCCTAATCTGCCGCCTCCTACACCGCAGCGACCTACATTATACTTATTAACCCCAAATATGCCGCCCCTAACATCGCCTCCACCTACTTACATTTATTAACCCCAATCTGTCGCCTTCAACGTTGCCACCACTATATTAAAGTTCTTAACCCCTAAACCTAAGTCTAACCCTAACACCCCCTAACTTAAATATAATTAAAAGAAATCTAAATAAACATTTCTATCATTAACTAAATAATTCCTATTTAAAACTAATTACTTACCTATAAAATAAACCCTAAGCTAGCTACAATATAACTAATAGTTACATTGTATCTATCTTAGGATTTATTTTTATTTTAGAGGCAAGTTTGTATTTATTTTAACTAGGTAGAATAGTTACTAAATAGTTGTTAACTATTTAATAACTACCTAGCTAAAATAAATACAAAAGTACCTGCAAAATAAAACCTAACCTAAGTTACACTATAAAATAAATACAAATAAATAAATTAACTTAATTAAATACAATTAAATAAATTAAATTAACTAAAGTACAAAAAAAACAACACTAAATTACAGAAAATAATAAACAAATTACAGATATTTAAACTAATTACACCTAATCTAATAGCCCTATCAAAATAAAAAAAGCCCCCCAAAATAAAAGAAAACCCTAGCCTAAACTAAACTAGCCTTGAAGCTGGAGCCGCTCCGCGTCGGAAGGATGAAGATAGAAGATGCCGTCTGGATGAAGATTTCTGCCCGTCTGGAGGACCACTTCTGCCGGATTTGTTGAGGACATCTTGCCGCTTGGATGAAGACTTCTCCCGGTAAGTTGATCTTCATGGGGTTAGTGTTAGGTTTTTTTAAGGTTGTATTGGGTGGGTTAGGGCTTTGGGCCTGCAAAAGAGCTAACTGCCCTTTTAATGGCAATGCCCATCCAAATGCCCTTATCAGGGCAATGGGGAGCTTAGTTTTTTTTAGATAGTATTTTATTTGGGGGGTTGGTTGTGTGGGTGGTGGGTTTTACTGTTGGGGGGGTGTTAGTATTTTTTGTTACAGGTAACAGAGCTGATTACTTTGGTGCAATGCCCCACAAAAGGCCCTTTTAAGGGCTATTGGTAGTTTAGTTTAGGCTAGAGTTTTTTTTATTTTGGGGGGCTTTTTTATTTTGATAGGGCTATTAGATTAGCTGTAATTATTTTAAATATCTTGTAATTTGTTTTTTATTTTGTGTATTTAGTGTTTTGTTGTTGTTGTAATTTAGCTAATTTAATTTAATTTATTTAATTGTATTTAATTTAGTTAATTTATTTAATTATAGTGTAGTGTTTGGTGTTAGTGTAACTTAGGTTAGGTTTTATTTTACAGGTACATTTGTATTTATTTTAGCTAGGTAATTATTAAATAGTTAATAAGTAATTTAGCTAATTTAATTTATTTAATTGTATTTAATTTAGTTAATTTATTTAATTATAGTGTAGTGTTAGGTGTTAGTGTAACTTAGGTTAGGTTTTATTTTACAGGTACGTTTGTATTTATTTTAGCTAGGTAGTTATTAAATAGTTAATAACTATTTAATAACTATTGTACCTAGTTAAAATAAATACAAACTTTTCTGTAAAATAAAAATAAAACCTAAGCTAGCTACAATGTAACTATTAGTTATATTGTAGCTAGCTTAGGGTTTATTTTATAGGTAAGTATTTAGTTTTAAATTGGAATTATTTAGTTAATGATAGTAATTTTATTTAGATTTATTTAAATAATATTTAAGTTAGGTGTTAGGGTTAGGATTAGACTTAGGTTTAGGGGTTAATACATTTAGAATAGTGGCGGCGATGCTGGGGGCGGCAGATTAGGGGTTTATAAATGTAATGTAGGTAGCGGCGGTGTAGGGGGCGGCAGATTAGAGGTTAATAACATAATGTAGGTGGCGGTGGGCTCCGGGAGCGGCAGTTTAGGGGTTAATAACTTTATTTATTTGCTGCAGGGTTCGTGAGCAGCGGGATAGGGGTAAAACAAAACAGTATAGTATAGTGGCGGTGTTTATTGACAGTATATAAATAAAGCTGGGAAAAAGCCGAAGAGCAGCGAGATCGATGACTGTTAGTTAACAACAGTCCGCTGCTCATCGCCCCGTACTTGGTGCACAGCTTTTTGATAGCTTTTTTGGTAACTTTGGAGAACGTATTCAGGTCCGTGGCAGTGATCTTAGGCAAGTGTATTGGTGCCGTGGAATGCAAGTAAGTTGACGGCTTGATAAGTAGGGGCCAAAGTGTGAAATTTTTAACAACTTTTATTATTTGTCTTGCTTTCTTCTCTTTGTATCCTTTTTGCAAAGGATACCTTAGTAGGCTCAGCAGCAGCAATGCACTACTGGGAACTGGCTTCTAATTGGTGGCTGCACATAAATGCTTCTTGTCATTGAATAGTTCCTAGTAGTGCATTGCTGCTTCTTTAACAAAGGATAACATGAGAATGAATCAAATTTTATAATATTAGTAAATTGGAAAGTTGTTTAAATTTGTTCTGTCTTAACCATAAAAGAAAAATGTTGGGTTTCATGTCCCTTTAACATAGTAACATAGTAACATAGTAGATAAGGTTGAAAAAAGACTGAAGTCCATCGAGTTCAACCTATACAAATCTAAAATACTTATAAAAAGCTCCAGTTAAGCTTAAATAACCCCATTAAAATGTGACCCATTTAATACTAGCAATCATATCCATGAATTTTGTTTATATACAGAAATTTATCCAGACTATTTTTAAATGTATCTATGGTATTGGCATTCACTACCTCCTTTGGTAATGAGTTCCACAATTTTATTGCTCTTACAGTGAAAAAACGTTTCCGTTGCAGGAGATTAAATCTCCTTTCCTCCAACCTTAAATTATGACCTCTTGTCAGAAACAATTTTCTTGGAATAAACAGAGCTTCTGCCATCTCTGTATATGGGCCTTGAATATATTTATATAAAGTAATCATGTCACCTCTCAAGCGCCTTTTTTCTAAAGAGAACAGACCCAGTTTGGCTAGCCTCTCCTCATAGGTTAATTTCTCCAATCCCCTTATGAGCTTTGTGGCCCTTCTCTGAACTTTTTCTAGTTCTGCAATATCTTTTTTAGCAATCGGTCCCCAGAACTGCACTCCAAATTCAAGGTGAGGTCTTACCAGGGCTTTATATAATGACAGAATTATGCTTTCCTCCCTTGAATCAATGCCTCTTTTAATACATGCTAGTATCTTATTAGCCTTTGAAGCCGCTGCCCTGCATTGTGCACTCATCTTTAGCTTGTTATCTATTACTACTCCCAAATCCCTTTCCTCCTGTGTTTGGCTAAGTCTTGTCACATTTAAAAAATACGTAGCCTGCTTATTTTTACTTCCAAAATGTAGAACCTTGCATTTTTCCGTATTAAATCTCATTTTCCATTCACTTGCCCATAGTTCTAATTTTAGCAAATCCCTTTGTAAAGAGAGTTCGTCCTGCTATGACCTAGTGACCTTACTTAACTTAGTATCATCTGCAAAAATAGAGATGTCGCTATTTAATCCTTGCTCCAAGTCATTTATAAAAATATTAAAAAGAACAGGGCCCAGTATTATTTAATTTGATTCCTTCTCTTGTTATCCTTTGATGAAATGTGTATCTAAGCAAGCTCAGGAGAACCTGGGTTCTAGCTGTTGATTGGTGGTTGTATATATATATATATATATATACATCAATTGTGATTGGCTCACCCATGTGTTCAGTTAGAAACCATTAGTGCATTGCTGCTCCTTCAACAAATTATACCAAGAGAATTAAACAGATTAGATAATAGAAGTAAATTAGAAAGTTGTTTAAAATTGTATTCTCTATCTAAATCATGAAAGAAAAATGTTGGGTTTCATGTCCCTTTAAGGGTAAAATGTATAGTAGTACAGCGACTAGACTCCCACCTGACACCTACACTCTAAAAAACAGCTCTCCCACCCCCACTGGTCACCATTCTCTTCCACCATATTAGGTACAGGCAGTCAATCTGCCAGTATGCAGTTATGTATTTATTTATTTATTTATTTATTTATTTTCTGTAGTGTAGTAATCCCCCCTCACCCTCCGACCTCCCTGATCCCTCAGAAATAACTACCCCCCACTACTGCATATTTTGTTACTGACACTATGGGAGGGATTGTGTTTTTTATTTTATTTATATTTGTTTTATTTTTCAGTAGTGTAGTGATTCCTATTCTATTCAATACTCCAGATGGGAAGAAAGCACACTTAATATGTGGGGCACGAAAGGAGACTTGCCAAGTCCCAATTATACTTAAAAATTCACACAGCTTCCAGCCTCCAAATTTTGTAAAAAACCTTTAGTTTCCAACTGGGTTCATAGGTACAAACAAACTACCTATGTACCTATGGACCCAGTTGAAAAATAAAGGTATTTACTAAAATTTGGAGTCTGGAAGCTGTGTGGATTTTGAAGTATAATTGGCATTCTGATTGTTTAACACTTATCATAAACACACATAGGGGCCGAATTATTATATTCGCCACACATCGATAAATGCTGACTAGAAATGCTTGTGCAATGCTGCCCCTGCACATTTGTGGCCAATCGGCCACTAGCAGGGGGTGTCAATCAACCCGATCATATCCAATTGTGCGGTTTGCTGTCTGCAGCCTCAGAGGTGGCGGATGAGTTAAGGAGCAGCGACCTGGAGCGGAGTGGGTCAGAAGCAGCATCCGCTGCTTCAGAAATCGACCCCCATATTCCATTAAAGGCATATCACAACTGAAATATAACATGCTCTAATTAGTTAGAGCATGTTATTTTAAAACCAGCAACCCTGCACCTCATGGAACTATATACCCTTGCAAAGGGGTTAAACACATAGTATAAGTACTGCTTTAGACCCACAGAGCATTGCTGATCCACAAGTGGAAACTGACACTGATTCAATGACCAATGCTAGTTATAGAGCTGGTTCATGCAACTAGAACACCTGATTAGATCAGCTGCAATTTCTACTTAGGATCAGCGTCTCTGTGGTTAGAGCAGTACTTCTGCTATGTGTTTAATCTATTTGTGGGGATTAATCACATAGAGTCGCCAGGTTGCTAACAAATTTGAGCATGTCATTTTGGTGACTGACAGCTATTATTGGTTGTTAAAGGGACTTTATATTATAACATATTTCCCCCTTTAATGTATTCCTAATGGATCATTTTATCTGCTGGAGTGTATATAATTGTTTACAAACAGATTATTTATATTTATTTTTATATTTGAAGTAGTTGCTTCTTTCTCAAGGGGATTACTGGGCTACTCCTTCACCCAATATTTATTTTCAGAATTCAATTACATAACTTTGTAATTAAAAAAATACAGAATGTTGTTGTATGGGCACCCAATTTAATCCAAGACACCTTTTAACGGTGTGAAAATAATTATCCATAGAGTGATCTGGAGAAGACACTCAAAACAGTGTGTCACTCTGTCTCACAGTGTGACTTTACTAAACAATAGAAAGCATTCAAAGACGACTACTAAATGGTACATGGTCTAGGAAATAAAACTTACACGGAAATACCTTAGGTTACTGGAGCATTAGTTTGCTTTCTGTCCATTAACCCCGCTAGACTTTGGCTGTTTGCGTGCGTCGGGTTGTGCGTGTTTTACAAGTTGAAAGTAAAATGTTTTTGGTCACATGTTAACCCGACGTGCACAAAAAGCTGGATTTCAAATATACTGACCACGTTAACGTATTCCCCCATAGGCTTCAATGGATAATGTGCGCTGGTATTACAAGTAAATCACGAGAGCACAGTTCCATAGGCTCCTATGGTAGCCTCGTTATGATGTCATCACAAACATATTAACATGTAAATATATATGTATATAATCATATATTATATATATATATATATTTATATATATATATAATATATATATATACAGGTGGCCCTCATTTTATAACGGTTCAATTTACACCGTTTCAGAATAACAACCTTTTTTCCAGTGATGTGACTGCTATTGAAAAGCATTGAGAAGCAGTGTATTTATTAAAATAGACAGTCGGTGGAGCTCTCCGCTTGTGTTGCAGCAAAGCCAAGCAAGCTGAAATTAATCAGTTTAACTAGACCTGAGCTATCGAGCAGGTATCAAAGGAACAAGATCTTCCTGTCTATAAATCAGTCCAGATTGGAATGCATAGAAAGAACTTTGTGCAGAAAAATGCAAGTGAAGCCTGTGTTGTGTGATTATTTTATTAGGTTTATAATGCTGTTTAGCATTTACAGTCTTCATTTCAAAGCTTTAAAAATAATGTATTAGATGTTACTTATAACAATTTTGAGAGGGGCCTGAAACCTATCTCCTCACTTCCCATTGACTTACATTGTAAACTGGGTTTCAATTTACAACGGTTTCGATTTACAACCATTCCTTCTGGAACCTAACCCCAGCATAAACTGAGGGCTACCTGTATATATATATATATATATATATATATTTACCTTACCTACAAATTCCCATAGAACGCAATGTAAAGGCACTTTTCAGTGCCTCTCCCACCAACTTTAGACCCCAAAAACTGCCTAGTGCAGTTGTTTTTAATTATAAAAAAATGCTAGCTTGCGGTAGCAATAACCAGCCACTTGTAATGGCTGGTTAATTATTGCACTCCCGCAATAATTTAGCGCTCCACTTGTAATCTAGCCTTTAGTATTTAATCCCTTATGTTGTTAAAAAAAATAGGATGTTGATCTTCCTATATATTGTAACAAGGTGGCCAAGCTTTTTGCCTTATCATGAAGTTAATTTGATTAAAAATGATTGGTGAATATACTGTATGTACATACATACATACACAATATAGATAGCAAAAGTAACTAGCTGTAAGGTGTATATTTAGGTTATTATTTCTCAATGTTGCACAAAATGTATTTTTTTTTAGTATGAAATTTTGCACAGCACAGTAGGTCTATTGTATTATCTTTATTGTATATTAATGAAAGACATTTTTGTATACAACCATTTGCAGGTATCAAAATTACTGGTTTACTGGAAATGCTGTTTTGACTCAAGCTTTTCCTGCTATTTGTCAGACTATCTCACAATCACTCTGACATATTTGTATGGAAGCTACAGATGCTGTAAACACTAATTATGTTTATTATTATAATTTATTTTGTCAAGATTAAATTATTGCTCAAAATAGCTATGCCTGTTAGAGTGTTTTATGAAGTACAAAACTATATAAATACTACAACTGTTTTATATCACATTGTACATTTTCCATTTCTGAGCCACATTACGAGTAGCGTTCAGTTACATGCGAAAGAAAAGGGGTTTATCGCGGCTCTTTGTGCTTGATGATGTACTCATATTGGAAGTTGAAAGTAAACGAGATTACTTGAGCGCAATTGAAGCTAATGAGCGTCAAGATAGGACATCCTCAGAACTCTGGTTAGCTGTTTCACAAAACAAAAAAGTGTCACAAAACATCAAAAATACAATGAGAAATACAGTTACAATCAAAATAACAAATGATTAAAAACAATATTGCACAAAGATATTATAAGGGCTCAAAGAGATGAGGTCTCAGGTGTTAGAAAAAAAGGCAGGCCAAGGGCTTTAAAATAAAGATACATACATATAAATGTCTAAATATGTATATATATATGTGTATGTATTTATGTATTCATTTGTGTATATTTACAGACATATATTCAAACATAAACACATAAATACATATGTACACACATATAGACATATATATATAAATACATTGAAGCCATTTGCAGTTAAAGGGACAGTCAACACCAGAATTTTTGTTGTTTAAAAAGAAAGATAATCCCTTTATTACCCATTCCCCAGTTTTGCATAACCAACACAGTTATAGTAATACACGTTTTACCTCTGTAATTATCTTGTATCTAAGCTTCTGCTGACTGCCCCCTTATTTCAGTTCTTTTGACAGACATGCAGTTTAGCCAATCAGTGCTCACTCCTAGGTCACTTTACATGCATGAGCTCAATGTTATCTATATGAAACATGTGAACTAATGCCCTCTAGTGGTCAAAATGTATTCAGATTAGAGGCAGTCTTCAAGGTCTAAGAAATTAGCATATAAACCTTCCTAGGTTTAGCTTTCAACTAAGAATACCAAGAGAACAAAGCTAAATTGGAGATAAAAATAAATTGGGAAGTTGTTTAAAATTGCATGCCCTATTTAAATCATGAAAAAAAATTTGGACTTGACTGTCCCTTTAAGTAGATGAAAATATGTAAGAGCATTTGCAGCAGAAATAGTAAGGTTCTTATGCCACTTTATAGATCATTAGTTAGGCCTCATCTTGAGTATTGTGTGCAGTTCTGGAGGCCATATCTTCAGAAGGATATTAACAAACTTGAATCTGTGCAAAGGAGGGCTACCAAAATGGTACATGGTCTAAAAAATAAAACTTACCAGGATAGGCTCAATGACCTAAATATGTATAGCTTAGAGGAGAGAAGGGAAAGAGGTGATATGATAGCAACTTTCAAGTACATTAAAGGGTTTAGTAAAACTGAGGCTGTGGGTATTTTACATAAAATGGAAAATTCAAGAACAAGGGGTCATGAGCTCAAGCTAAAGGGTAGTAGATTCAGGAGTAATTTGAGGAAGTACTTCTTTACAGAAAGAGTGATTGATTTATGGAATAAACTTAATCAAGAGGTAGTAGCAACAAACACTGTGGGGGACTTTAAAAAATGCATGGGACAAGCATAAGGCTATCCTACGAACTAGATAAGTTTATACTGTTAGGTAAGGTCGGGCAGACTTGCTGGGCCTATGGCTCTTATCTGCCGTCAATATCTATGTTTCTATGTTTCTATATTTATGCAATATTCATATTTAATAAAGTGTTATACTGTGTATTTACTGTAAATATTTCACATTACAATGTTCTGCAATAGCAGAATATGTTCTATGTATTTTAAATAGATATTCCTACGGTATATAAATAGGCATAGATATATATTTTACCAAAACACCATCAGATATATGCAGAAATGTGTATTTATAAATAAATAGAACATATTCATCTATGAGAAGAACATTGGAATGTGAAATATTCGTATTTTCATGTCGGGTTAGCAAGGAATATGTTAATGCGTTAGCCATATTCTAACTGGCTTTTTGCACGCATCGGGTTAATGCACAAGCAAAAACTTTACTTTCAACTTTTAATATGAGTTCTAACCGATGCACGCATAAAGCTTACTTCTAGTGGAGTAAGTGTGCGCGTGGGAGTGTTAAAGGGACATAATACTCATATGATAAATCACTTGAAACTGATGCAGTATAACTGTAAAAAGCTGACAGGAAAATATCACCTGAGCATCTCTATGTAAAAAAAGAAGATATTTTGCCTCACAATCTACTCAGCTCAGCAGAGTAAGTTCTGTGTAAAAAGTTATACTCAGTTATTGCAGAGCTGCAGGTAAAAAAAAAAAAAAAAAAAAAAAATGAAATGAACAGCAGCCAATCAGCATCAGCAGTGCTGAGGTCATGAACTCTTTTACTGTGATCTCATGAGATTTGACTTAACTCTCATGAGATTTCATAGTAAGCTGAATAGGGAAATAATATGAGAGTGCACAAGGCTCATCCCCTAAGCTGTCCCAGGACAGACACACTAAAATGCTGCTTAGAAATCCTTTACAATTGGATGTGGCTACTGAGGAACTTTTGAGGTAAAATATCTTTCTTTTTTACATAGAGATGTTCAGGTGATATTTTCTAGTCAGCTTTTTACAGCTATGCTGCATTACTTTCAAGTATTTAAACATTTGGGTATTATGGCCCTTTAAATAACTTTTAATCTGGCCCTCTATGTTTTAATATTAATAATGGACTACCATAATAATATAACAAAATGTTTTTGTGTATAATTTTGCAGGATTACAGATGCTTCAAATTAAATTAATTATTATTTAAATAGACATAAGTATGCAAAAAACAAATGCTCTCAGGAATTTAAGCCTTTTTTATTGCACTATTGCTTGCAAATAACTGTGTTTAAAAGAACATTATAATGTAAAATTGTTTAAGCTTTAATGTGTTCCCAAAAATGCATTTTCATGCTGAAAAACTGCCTGTTAAAACTACTACCTCTACTGAAAATTTCAGAACTGCAGTATTGACTTTAGAAAAATGAGTTAAACAAAAGGTATCAGTATAAATCAACCTCCTGGTGAGTGGTGAGAGAGATGGAAACTAGCTGCTTTAAATACATTGAACTATTATTGGTTGCTTGCCTGAGAACATTATCCCAATAACCACTGCATAGGGTTTAAACATATTGTTAAATTCAACTATAGAGCAGGAAAGCACTTTTTGGGAGCTAGCTGGTGATAGGTGGGTATTGCACATATGTCTCTTATCATTGGCTAGCCAGATGTGTTCAGCTTCAACCAGTGTTGCACTACAGCTTTGGAAATTTCTTGCTTACCGCCTTTGTAGGGTCTAAGCCAATGGTCAGCAACCTTGGCACCCCAGATGTTTTGGAACTACATTTCCCATGATGCTGAGATAGTCTTTAGGCTGTCATCATGAATCATGGGAAATGTACCAGGGTAGCTGACCCCTGGTCTAAACCATAGTTATAAGCAAACAGTGCAATAATAAAAGCTTCTAAACATTAGAGCATTTTCCTTTTGCATATTTATTTTCCTTTGATTAAATAGATCCTAATAGAGGGCTGGATTTGTTGTTCTTACATAGAAATATTTTAGCCAATCGTGCTACAGAGCCGATGCATGTATTTGAATGTTAATGAAGCAGTGTTCGCATGCGCATTCCTTATTATGAGCATTTGAATGCTCAATGAAGAAGTAGCTAACAGCACTCCATGTTTAATTACCCCCTTTAACGCACCCAGCGAGGGCTTGATGATGCGGCAGCTGACTGTAGGGGAAAGGAGTGAGCTATGCGCATGCGTTGTCTAAAGGGGTTGCTAATGCACATGCAGGACGCCATTACTGTTCTACCTAGGTAGAACTCAGCAATTTGTCAACATAATTAGAATAAAAATGGGTTTGGCAGAATCAATTATTTCAGCAGCAATTTGCATGTAAACTGTAAAGATTAACTGATAGATGTTGTTTGCTTATTTGAAAAACGTGATATAATGTTTTAATTGATGCAAAGTTTTTTTTGGGGTTTACTATCCCTTTAATGCCATCTGAAACCTTCAAATACAGATGCATAGCAATATGTATGCAAAAGTATTAAAAAATAATTTACAAAAGCTACTTTTAGGTTGCATGCATGAGATCTATTATGACATGTAAATATTGCCTATATGACGTAAGATATTGTTGTTTACACCTGGGGGTAGGTTTATTATATGGCGGGCTACGCTGTCAGCATTTAATATTGAAATGCTTGTGCAATGGCGCCCCATGCACATTCGAGGCCAATTAGCCGCTAGCAGGGAGTGTCAATCATCCCGATCGGATCGCATCGGGATGATTGCAGTCTACCACCTAAAAGGTGGTGGACAAGTTAAGGACCGCTGCTTCTTAATTTAAGTTTCTGGCGAGCAGGAAACTTTGGGCGCAGACAGCAGCATCGGCTGCTTGTTAAATCCGGCCCGATGTCTCATCTCCTCTCCAAATTGTCCCATTTTACAGAAGCAAATATACAAATATAACGAAATCCATACTATTCTGAAATACAAACTTTTTCCAGTACCAAGCAATTTGGATAAAGGGTTTTCTACCTATATTGTCATCCTTTATTAAACCTTGACATACCTTAGTAAAATTAAAAATAACATTTAAAAATAAAAAATAAAACATTTTCTTCTGTGTGAAGAACAATGGTAATTAAACTTTTTCTATTTTAAAAACAAAAAAATGGTGCTAACATTATTTGAAAGGGATATGGTATATGACAAAGTGCTTGACATGAAAGGGCTCAAGGTGTGTGTGTTTAAAAGTTAATTTTAGATGCAGTAAAAATTACTTTTATACCCATGTACAGAGCATATGTTTTGGTAAATGTGAAAACAAACAGTACTTGCTGTGACTACACTTCTAAAGTTATATATTCTGTCTTTATTTTCCAGCACTGTCTTTTATCACTGATATTCGTGCAGACAAAGTTGATCAGAAAAGCGTCACCTTGTCTTGGCAGGAACCACCTTATCCTTTTCTCAACAACACAGAATATGAGATCAAGTACTATCAAAAGGTATTGCAAGTTTTTCTATGTCACAAAAGTGTATAGCTGGGCATCTACAAAAGATATACAGACCAATAAATGAACAGTTAGCTGTAAAAGATGGCAAGCAATTAAAATGCACTTAACCTCCCTAGAATACATTATATGTCAGCAATCGTGAACATACGGTATTATTAAATTAGCTTTTATATCCACCTTGTAGTCATGGAGATTCTAAATATTCATTTCCTTTGCTTTCTATGCATAGTTTTTGAAATCGGATATTATGCTGCCATGCAATTAATATTACAACTTCCACCTACACATATAATTACTGCTGGTATCACAGTGTGATTCATTGTGAAAGCAAAGCTTTTATATTAGTTTTTAACAGTTCATTTCATGTAATGCCATAATGGAACATGCACCAAATTAAAAAGCACAGACACACACACACACACACACACACACACAAGATTTGAAAGACTTCTGTATAAGTGGATTTATGGTACTCATAAGACTTGCAAATCAATGAGCAACTCATGGAAGAAAAGGTCAGATTTAGCACGCCATCCAGAAACCATCAGGCCGAGCAGATTCCAGGGTCCGCTAGGTTTCTCTGCCGATTAGATTAACTTGTAGCATCATATTTGTGGTGCTTTTGATTCTTTTTTAAAACCTAAAGGTCATGTAAAAAAAAAAAAAAAAGTCATACTTGAAATTTCTTATGATCGCAAGGACTAAATTATTAGGTGATCACGTTGCTTTATAAAGGCTGCAGGCACAGGAAATACAACTTGTCTTACAAGCTTACAACTAAATATATATAACATATTAGAGCAGTCATAGGTAATTTACCAGCTTAGAAATGGAAATGGGTGGGCTTGCTCATTAAACTGGAGAAGTTATTTTCTCCAAAAAAAGTCAAATTGCTTAATTTCTTGTTACTTACTAATGCATATAGCAGGGGTAGGTCACTTGTGGCATTAATACCAAGGTGTCACTGAGCTTCTATATTACTGCCCTATTGATTGATATTATTGGCTGAAGTTGCAGTGCTTACATAATTATTTTTCTTATGAATACAATATATCAGGAATTCAAAGTATATGAAAGTCAAGATTAAACTTTTATGATTCAAATAAAGCATGGATTTAAAAAAAAAAATGACATGTTATCACGTTTACTTCATTTACTTAGTATCCTTTATCGAAAAACCATACTCAGGTATAAAGGGATATGAAACCCAAATATTTTATTTTGTGGCTCAGACAGAGCATACAATTTTAAAAAAAGTTTCCAATTTACTTCTATTATCAAATTTGCTTTGTTCCCATGATATTTTGTGTTGAAGAGATACCTAGGTAGGCATCTGAAGCACTACAGGGTAGTAAATAGTGCTGACATCTAGTGTTCTGGCAAAAGGATAACATTCTTGCAAAACTGCTGCCATAATGTGCTCCAGAAATGAGCCGGCTCCTAAGCACACATCCCTGCTTTTTAACAAATGATTGCAAGAGAACAAAGAACAACTTGATAATAGAAGTTAATTCAAAATTTAAAATCATATGCTTTATCTGAATAATGAAATAAAATGTATGGGTTTCATATCACTTTTGAGCGCATGCACATTATATGTCAACAATGTTTGGAACAATGCATTATTATAAATATTGTTGCAAAGAGAAAAGAATACATTTGTGAATAGAAGTCAATTTGCAATTTTTAAAAAAATTGCATGCTATATCTTAATCATGAAAATGATGTAATTTTGATTTTCATATCCCTTTAAGCTTTGATAATTAATATGGATGGTCATCTGCAATGCTCCTGAAAATCCCTTTACATCAGAATAAAAATCAATGTGGTTTATCATCAAATAATGACTCTCCACATTGAGTTCACATTCTAACATAATAATACTACTCCCAGCACAATTAACATAAATCACCCTCTACCCATAGCAATTCTCCTAAACAAACTCCCTGTCGCAATAGTATAATAATACTATTTTACTAAACTGTTTGTGCTCAACAATAACTACTACTACTACTAATAATAATATTATATAATTGACCTCAAAACAAGTAACTGAAATTATTTTTTTATCAAACTCTTTTATCCTAGTTATTTTTCTTAGAACCCCCCCCTCCCCGATCCTGATGGATTAATCATGCACCTAATTAGGATTTAGAATGATCAAGCTTGCTTCAAATTTGAGTTGTAATTACAATTATCAAAAAGAAAAACAATAATTAAGAAACCTGCACATTAGTGAACAATGACACTTTAAACATGTATGTCTTTATTTTTAGGAATACTGCCCCTTTAACACCCCAGATAGCTAATTTAAAGGATATTGTACTAAAGCATTTATATAATTCATATTAAAGAGCAACACTGTTTGTTTCCCTAAATAAAATTAAGTACAAAATATTTAAATTTAAATCAAGTTAAAACAGCAGTATTAGTTGTTTTACTTTCTGCTAATGCTCATTGGCTGATTAGCACTTCTTACTAATACTAATTGGCAGATAAGTACTTCCTGCATTGTTTATTGGCGTACAGATACTTCATTCTACTGCTCATGTTTAAAAGCTAGTCCTTCATATAAATGATAGAAAAACAACTGAATACAGTGTAATTTTAATTGCTGGATTTTTTTAGCTTTCAGATCAATAACCTATGAAATGGAAAATGATCAGCCATTTTATAAACATGTATAACACACAAAATTGTGTTCAATCAACACGATTATATCAAAAGGAAACACAGTCTTCTCAAAATGAATACGTCCTTCAGTTATGCAGAACAATAAACTAATTAGCTGTGACAAGCTGTGGCTAAATCAATACTGAACCTTTCATATTATGTATAATTGCATTTCAAAGGCATAACTGCACATCCAATTTGAGTTGAACAAATCAAATATCATAGCTAAAGGTCTAATCATGGTGGATCATTTAGAAAATGAGATGGCCTTAATTTGCAAGAAGAAATTGCTCCACCAACCTTTCAGAAGATCATGCATGTAGATGACACAACATTGGTAGTGACAAGCAATGGAAAAATTGCTTGTAACAAGTTCAAGCATTCATCGAAGTTGAAGTGTAGAGCTGCTACTGTGCTGTTTTGTGAAGTCAATTAGAGGTGGACAGATTACTAGCAGATTGACGAAAGCTGCTTGAGTTAAACATAGGTATAAAGACAGAAGCACAAATGGTAAAGATGGTATCCTGACCTTAATTATTAACTATAAGACCCTACATTTGTATGCTTGATCCATAATATAAAACCATTGTGCCAAGGAAACTGGGTTCTGAATATATATATATATATATATATATATATATATATATATATATATATACATATATATATATATATATATATATATATATATATATATATATATACTGTAGATAGATATATAGATAGATAGATAGATAGATGATAGATAGATAGATAGATAGATAGATAGATAGATAGATAGATAGATAGTGTAGCATCATTATGTGATTTCAGTTTATTTTACTTTATGAAAACTTTTGTTCCTATTTGGAAGAAACCAATGTCATACTTGCAGAAGTGTGTTCTTCTCTAACGGTAAAGCAGAGGCGGTTGTCTCTATCAGCAATTGAGGATTTGTAGAAAGAACAAAACCAATGCAGTTTTAGTTTCAATTTAAATTAATGCAGCTTTTATTTATTTATTTTAGTTGAGGCAAAAATAATATTTTAACATGTGTAACTGCTATTTTTAAATATCTATGCTTTTTTCATATGTATATTTTTTTCGTATGTATGAGGTAAACAACGTTCCTTTAAAGGGACACTAAACACCTAATGCAGATTCTGCAAACTAACTTCTGCTGTCAGTCAATAAATATACTACAAATCTAGTAATAAAGGATTTTTAAGCAGTCTGTGCAGCTTACCCCTATTGTATTCAAGAAAAGTGTTGTTAAACAGAATGGTGATACTGAGCTCAGTGCTGCTATGTGTGCTGCCATGTTGTAACGCACGTTGCTCACAGGCACAGTAGTCATGTGATGCACATGAGGATTACCAGAATGCTCTCTCACAGTGGTGCTGAGTGCTGTAATTAGCTTTATAAACATTTTTCATATGTGCCTCATATTTATATAAATAAATATTCTGTTGTGCATGCATTTATTAATTTCAAAGAACTCAAAACTTTTTCTAAGCTAGAAGAAATATGTCTGACTGCACTATTGAGTGCACGGCTAGAGGAACTGCTGTTTTAGTTAATAGCAACAGCTGATGCTACAGGCAGGGGAAAGGAATGAGCTGACAATTTAGTTACTACTTTGCAGTTTAAAACTGTTTAATACCTTACTTTTTTTGTAAGAAACAAGTATAGATCTTGCAGGCTCTGGCAATATTCAGCTCTCTTCTTACAACGGAGCATGCCACTCCCCCCTCCTTCCTCCCCCCTCTGTGTATCTACATGGAGAGGGGAGGAAGGAGGGGGGAGTGGCATGTTCCGTGGAAGAAGAGAGCTGGATAACACTGCAATTACATTTACTAGAAGATTTATGCACAAGTGCACTCAGACTTAGCACCACTGTGAGAGAGCATTCTGGTAATCCTTCTATAATTTTAATAACATTATCTGCCATGCACAATCACTTGACTGCTGTGCCCGTGTAGCAATATGGTGGCCTACATAGCATCACCAAGCAGCAGATCAGCAGTCTAATTAAAGACACTTTTATTGAACTGTTTGGGGTAAACTGAGCGGCAAGAATAGGGATTCATGATTACTTTGTTATTATTACTAAATATAAGTTAGCTTAAACAATTTTTAGAAGGTTTTATAGGTCCCTTTAAGATCAAAGGTGAATAACTCTCCTTTTCTTTATTTTTAATTACTCTGAATTAATAAGGAAATGACTGTCCAGTTTTAGTTTTATTACCTAGACTCATAATACATGGAATATTTTCAAACATACAGTATCTCACAAAAGTGAGTACACCCCTCACATTTTTGTAAATATTTTATTATATCTTTTCATGTGACAACACTGAAGAATTGACACTTTGTTACAATGTAAAGTAGTGAGTGTACAGCCTGCATAACAGTGTAAATTTGCTGTCCCCTCAAAATAACTCAACACACAGCCATTAATGTCTAAACTGTTGGCAACAAAAGTGAGTACACCCCTAAGTGGAAATGTCAAAATTGAGCCCAAATAGCCATTTTCCCTCCCCGGTGTCATGTGACTCGTTAGTGTTAAAAGGTCTCAGGTGTGAATGGGGAGCAAGTGTGTTAAATTTGGTGTTATCACCCTCACACTCTCTCATAGTGGTCACTGGAAGTTTAACATAGCACCTCATGGCAAAGAACTCTCTGAGGATCTGAAAAAAGAATTGTTGCTCTACATAAAGATGACCTAGGCTATAAGAAGATATATATATATATATATATATATATATATATATATATATATATATATATATATATATATATAAAAATAAATAAAAGAAGATTGCCAAGACCCTAAAACTGAGCTGCAGCATGGTGGGCAAGACCATACAGCGGTTTCAAAGGACAGGTTCCACTCAGAACAGGCCTTGCCATTGTCGACCAAAGAAGTTGAGTGCACGTGATCATGGTCATATCCAAAGCTTGCCTTTGGGAAATATATGTATGAGTGCTGCCAGCATTGCTACAGAGGTTGACGGGGTGGGGGGGTCAGCCTGTCAGTGCTCAGACCATACGCCGCACACTGCATCAAATTGGTCTGCATGGCTGTTGTCCCAGAAAGATGATGCACAAGAAAGCCTGCAAACAGTTTGCTGAAGACAAACAGATTAAGGACATGGATTACTGGACCCATGTCCTGTGGTCTGATGAGACCAAAATAAACTTATTTGGTTCAGATGGTGTCAAGCGTGTGTGGCAGCAACCAGGTGAGGAGGACAAAGACAAGTGTGTCTTGCCTACAGTAAAGCATGGTGGTGGGAGTGTCATGGTCTGGGCCTGCATGAGTGCTGCCAGCACTGGGGAGCTACAGTTCATTGAGGGAACCATGAATGCCAACGTTTACTGTGACATAGTGAAGCAGAGCATGATCCCCTCCCTTCAGAGACTGGGTCGCAGGGCAGTATTCCAACATAATAACGACCCCAAACACACCTAGAAGACAACCACTGCCTTGCTAAAGAAGCTGAGGGTAAAGGTGATAGACTGGCCAAGCACGTCTCCAGACCTAAACCCTATTGAGCATCTCAAATGGAAGGTGGCAGAGCGCAAGGTCTCTAACATCCACCAGCTCTGTGATGTCGTCATGGAGGAGTGGAAGAGGACTCCAATGGCAACCTGTGAAGCTCTGGTGAACCCCATGCCCAAGAGGGTTAAGGCAGTGCTGGAAAATAATGGTGGCCACACAAAATATTGACACTTTGGGCCCAATTTGGACATTTCCACTTAGGGGTGTACTCACTTTTGTTGCCAACGATTTAAACATTAATGGCTATGAGTTGAGTTGTTTTGAGGGGACAGCAAATTTACGCTGTTATACAGGCTGTACACTCACTACTTTACATTGTAGCAAAGTGTCATTTCTTCAGTTTTGTCACATGAAAATATATAATAAAATATTTACAAAAATTTGAGGGGTGTACTAACTTTTGTGTGATACTGTATATTTCTCTGTTTAATATCACATGTGGCAATTTAATAAAATAATAGAGGTCTTCCTAATACGATAAAATGGAAAATAGGGCCAATCACTGTTCAGACTGTTTTATATTATGTTGACAAGTTAATGGTTATTAAACTGTACGTATTGCAGTGCTAAAAAACTTCCATTGTCTGAAAGTAAATCATGGAGTCGATTCCCAGAGGTGGTAAACTGTTATACAAGAAGTGGGTTGCTTGGGACTAATATGAGTGTCTGAAAGAGAAAGAAATGCATATAGGAAAAAAATGTTTAATGTTACAGGTACAGTTTTAAATTCATACTATTTATTATTTTGTGCGTATAATATTTTTCATAAAATCATCACTTTTTGTTTAAGAAGCTCAGCACATTGTTTTACTCCATTTTGACACTTGATTATACAAACGATAATAAATGTAGCCAGTGAATATCTTTAATAAATGGGATATGCTCCAAAAGAGACATTTAATCATTTTATATTTTCTAGTCTAATATTTGATAAAAAATAAATTCTATGTGATTATTTTTTTTAACTTTGTAACAATGTTTACATATACAGGTATAGTAATGTTAGTCAAGTAAAGCAGATGTAAAAGGGGCATTAAACCCAAACAATTTCTTTCATGATTTAGATAGAACATAAAATTTAAAACAACTTTCTTATTTACTTTATCATATTTTTTTGTTTTCTTGTTAGCCTTTGTTGAAAAGCAGAAATGTAAGCTCAAGAGTGTGCACGTGTCTGCAGCTTTTTTGCAACAATGTTTTACATTAGCAGGAGCAGTAGATGGCAGCACTATTTCCGGTCATGTTGTGCTTCAGGCATTTGCATGCTACCTACCTAGGTAACTCTTCAACAAAGAATAACATAAGAATTAAATAAATTTGGAAACTTTTTTAAAAATTGTATTCTCTATCTGAATCATGAAATAAAAAAAATGTGGGTTTAATGTCCCTTTTAAAAAAACAGTATACCATGGCACCTTTTTATTGTATTTCATACGCAAAAAAAAAATATTTTTCCAGATTTATTTTTTTCACAGGTATGCCACAATTAATTTAAATATTCAGATATTCAACTATTCTAGGATTAACTTTTTTATCCCTGTGTCAAATATGCCAGATATACAGAGCAGTGATTTACATCTGTTGGCTGACAATAGCAAATAGAGCAGTGATTTTACCCTCTTGGCAGCCAGGAACGCACAACTCAGTGATTTTCTTCATCATCCTTTGTAGCTAGTTAAATATAGAAGGCTAGATTACGAGTGGAGTGCAAATTAGCGCTCCCGCTCGTACGTTAACTTCACTAGAAGTATGCTTCAGGTCAGGTACTACGCGTATCACAAGCGAAAATGTTTGCACACAAGCGCTAAACCACTCGCAATAAGCCAAATTAAATATCACAACAGCATTAGTATATTGCCCCATAGACGTCAATAGAATGTGAAACGTGGAAAAAAAACTAACACCCTTACTTGCGTGTGAAACCAGTTCGCATTTACTCACATGCACTAACCCGTCATAAAATATTAATATTTCACATTCTGATGTTTTTTACATAGCAGAATAATTTATATTCTTTTATTTATATATATATATATATATATATATATATATATATAATTTTTTGGTAAAATATGTACATGATTATATATATATTTATTTATTTATCTAAAAATACTTAGAACATATTACCGTATGTGAAGAAAATTGGAATATTAAATACTTACTGTAAATACATAGTTAAACGCTTTATTAAATTTGACTGCCAGGGGCTCCAATGCACATACATACATATATATATATATATATATATATATATACACCGTATATATATATACTGTATATATATATATTTATATATATGTACCCAACGCTTGTAAAAAGCTGAACTTATAATATTGCGCGCACAATAACCTATTCCTCGCTCTCGCTCGTTCCTTTTGACTTCTATGACAATATTTTAACACAGTCGTGATTTTTGGTTAGCTCACGTTGGGTTTTGCTTGCGCACAAACGTTTTACTTTCAACTCATAATACGAGCACAAACCTGAATCCCACAAAAAGCTTACTTCTAGCGAAGTTAACGCTTGAGCAAAAGCACTAAATAGCGTGCCACTTGTAATCTGGCCCTTACATTTTAAATTTAATGCCCCATTTAAAAAAAAAAAACTGGCAATATGAACTCTTTCCTTTAAACACTGCATTCAGTTTTATTATAAATATTAACTGGATAATCCTCTATACAAGGTGCCTATATTTACGGAATGTGTATTTGTAAACCACACAAAGATATAGCCTGTTTATAATCCGCTCTCAACTTGCTTATCTCTGCTTCTTATAGTATCACAGAGCAAGATTTTTGGAAGCTGGAATGAAACAAGAGATTAAGTGAGGTTTATGATATCGCAATAACCTCACGAGACACATTCTTAGCCTGTGGCAGAGTTCAAGTTGCACGTAGCATTTTATGAAAGCCTCAGCAAAGCCTTAGACAAACCATAAAATACACAAAGAATTGCCCGGCTAAAACTATTTCTACACTGCATGCTGACAGGAATCCTTTATAGCTGTTCTGGTGCATGCAATATCATATATATATGTCATAGGGGAAATTGATACAGAATATCAACTTCACATGTTATATGGCTTAATGGACCGTAATACTAAAATGGGGTGTATTTTATATTCTGTTCTTTAAGAACATATATTAGAACGTGCTCTTGGTTGTGTTAAGAGCCAACTCATCCTATCTATCAATAGGTATGGTATTATGTAACTGTATGGATGGCAAGGGTGCAGAGCTTGCCTCTTTACAAGATGGCTGCACATCTCTAAAGCGCTTTACTTCCTTTATTTGTATGAAAAGTTTATGTAAGCCATACTCCTGTATGTCAGCTCTTGCTGCGTAACGCTTTCTGAGTTGCCTTGCTTGGGATATGCTGTAGTATAGAGTGAGGGAAAAGCAGTGGGTTGGCCTCTACTTCCAGATGATAATCTGTAGACACTTTTAAAGCATTGGATTTCTCTGTATGTATGTATGTATAGAATCACCACCTATATGCTTTAATAAACATTAAGCTATTGTAAATTCCTTGTGTATGGGAGGTGTCAGTAGGGTTAAACACATAGTTATACAAAGCAGCAGTGTATTATAAATGCTCTACCACATTAGAACATTTTCTTTTTGCACATGTATGCTCCTTTAACCAGCTATATGCCATACTTTGCTTTTCTAGTAGATGGAAATAAATCAAAGACCACAAATTATGCCACATTGTCCATGGCTTTCAAACAAATAAGATCATCAGGTCAGAATGATGAGTAATATTTAATACATATCAGCTAGGTAGGCCCTGAACCCAGGTTCCTTGTGTAGCATCGTTGAAATACCCATTGTAACTTCTGCCAAATCAACATTGTCAAAAAATATCCTTTATAAAGATACACAACCTTCCAGGCAAATGTTTTATTCTTATTTGCCATATTTACAAAGGACCGAGTAGGAAAAAAAAAAAAGTTCAATATGGAGGTGAGGTAGCTCAGTTGGTAAAATGCCCTGACTACAAAATCCTGCTCAAAGATTCAAAGGTTCAAATCCTGGCAGGGCCAACTCAGCCTTTCATCCTTCTGAGGTCGATAAAATGAGTACCATTAAATTGGGTAATAATAACAACTATTACTAATCAGCTGCCAATTTGGTTAATTCCGAGAGCGAGCACTGAAATAGCGCTTTGAGTCCCACTAGGAGAAAGGTGCTATATTGTTACTATTATTATTATAAAAACACTGCAGTATAATACAGGACAACAGTTTTTATGCCCACATAATTGATCCATAAAAGCAGTTAATTCTTTTCACAATATAACAACCTAATCTCTAGGATTAAGACTTATTTTTTTTTTTACTGTATGTATATTCCTCCTGCTAACAACCTATTAATACTATACTGAGTGACTCATTACCTAAAGAGATTCATTTCATTCTAAATTAATTTATTACACAACGTTGTTTAAAACTGGTTATATACCAAATAACAACAGTTGTGCAACTAGCACATGACAGGTAATCAACTCTAGTAAGAAGGTATAGCATTATCTTTCTGAACGTATCCAGACTACTTCCTGGTTACCTTATATGGAGGTTGGAATAACTTCACTCAGAGCAATATCTGCCTGTCCAACATTCCATAGCTGTTCCATTATTCTTAACACCTATGTGTACTCAGCAAAATTATATATACTAGTAAGGGATAGGCAATAAGGTTCAGTATTATTCTTCAAAAAAACAGAATTTATGCTTACCTGATAAATTACTTTCTCCAACGGTGTGTCCGGTCCACTGCGTCATCCATTACTTGTGGGATATTCTCCTCCCCTACAGGGAAAGGCAAGGAGAGCACACAGCAAGAGCTGTGCATATAGCTCCCCCTCTGGCTCCGCCCCCTAGTCATTCGATTGACGGTTAGGAGAAAAAGGAGAAACCATAGGGTGCCGTGGTGACTGTAGTGTATAAAGAAAAAGAAATTTTTTTCAAACCTGATTAAAAAACCAGGGCGGGCCGTGGATCGGACACACCGTTGGAGAAAGTAATTTATCAGGTAAGCATAAATTCTGTTTTCTCCAACATTGGTGTGTCCGGTCCACAGCGTCATCCATTACTTGTGGGAACCAATACCAAAGCTTTAGGACACAGATGAAGGGAGGGAGCAAATCAGGTTACCTAAACAGAAGGCACCACGGCTTGCAAAACCTTTCTCCCAAAAACAGCCTCCGAAGAAGCAAAAATATCAAATTTGTAAAATTTGGCAAAAGTGTGCAGAGAAGACCAAGTCGCTGCCTTACATATCTGATTAACAGAAGCCTCGTTCTTGAAGGCCCATGTGGAAGCCACAGCCCTAGTGGAGTGAGCTGTGATTCATTCAGGAGGCTGCCGTCCGGCAGTCTCATAAGCCAATCGGATAATGCTTTTCAGCCAGAAAGAAAGAGAGGTAGCAATAGCTTTTTGTCCTCTCCTCTTACCAGAGTAAACGACAAACAAGGATGAGGTTTGTCTAAAATTCTTTGTTGCTTCTAAATAGAACTTTAAAGCACGGACTACATCTAAATTGTGTAACCAACGTTCCTTCTTTTAAACTGGATTCGGGCACAGAGAAGGAACAACTATTTCCTGGTTAATATTCTTGTTGGAAACAACTTTTGGAAGAAAACCAGGCTTGGTACACAAAATAACCTTATCTGAATGGAACACCAGATAGGGTGGATCACACTGCAAAGCAGATAATTCAGAAACTCTTCTAGCAGAAGAAATAGCAACCAAAAACAGAACTTTCCAAGATAGTAACTTAATATCTATGGAATGTAAAGGTTCCAACGGAACCCCTTGAAGAACTGAAAGAACTAAATTTAGACTCCAAGGAGGAGTCATGGGTCTGTAAACAGGCTTGATTCTGACCAAAGCCTGTACAAAAGCTTGTACATCTGGCACAGCTGCCAGTCGTTTGTGTAACTAACACCACAAACTCCTCACCATCCTCGTGGAGATGCTACTTGTTCAGAGCGGCAAGGAGAATGACTGGGGGGCGGAGCCAGAGGGGGAGCTATATGGACAGCTCTTGTTATGTGCTCTCCTTGCCTTTCCCTGTAGGGGAGGAGAATATCCCACAAGTAATGGATGACGCCGTGGACCGGACACACCAATGTTGGAGAAATATATGTACCTTGCAGTTTGTTATTACTAAATGTTAAAACTTCTCCTGTTGAGCTCAACAAAAACAATATTCAGCTTCCTCACTTCATTATCTGTTCACCAATAAGTTATTCTGTCTATCTGCTAAGTCTTAATTTATGTCTTATCTTAGAATTATTAAAATGAAAAGAACATTGCATACTACTGGAACCATTGTTATAGGGACGTGATACTCAGATGTTGAATTACTTGAAAGTAATGCAACATGTCTGTAAAAAGCTGACTAGAAAATATCACATGAATAGGTTTCTGTAAAAAAAGGAATATATGTTACCTCAAAATTTCAGTAGCTATATAACACTGTAAAGGGACTTTGAACATCCAATCAGCATTTATTTTTCATGTGCAAGCACGATCGCTTAATTTCCCTCCTCAGTTTAAGGAAGTTTATTATAAAACCTTGCAAGGTTTTGGTGAAATCCCATGAGATCACAGTGAACTTAGCACTGATGAAGCTGATTGGTTATTTTCTACCATGCATCTGACAGTAAAACTAGTTGGTCTGGATCACAAAACACATTCAGCTAGATTACGAGTTTTGTGTTACGAGTGAAAAAGCATCGTTATGCTTCATAATGATGCTTTTTCCCTAACGCTGCTATTACAAGTCTTGTCAGAATAGGTGTACCGCACACCTTTTTGGTCGTCACGCAACGTCAGTACCGCACTTTAAAAAAAAGTCCTTTTTCATGGGACTCCCATAGCGCTGGAATTACGAGTTTTGCTATGAGGTCAAAAAATGAGTGGTACACCCTATTCTGACAAGTTCTGCACCGCCATCTAAAGTCAGCAGTTATGAGTTTTACGTTACAAAGCTGTAGCATAAAACTCATAACTAAACTGTTAAAAAGTACACTAACACCCATAAACTACCTATTAGCCCCTAAACCGAGGCCCTCCCGCATTGCAAATACTAAAATAAAATTGTTTAAAAATAATTTATTATCTGTCCTAAGCAATGGTGGAATCTTGTTCACCTTTAATAAAATTTTCCCATGGGTTTATAGAGCTAGATACAAATATAAGGTGGCGCAAATAAAATGCTGATTCCAGTTGCACACAATTAAATATAAATATATATATATATATATATATATATATATATATATATATATATATATATATATATATATATATATATATATATATATGAAGTCCATATCTATAGACAATTAATTATAAATAAATATATATAAAATTTCCTATTTGTCAGTGTTTATTCCTTAAATAAAAGGTTCCTAGTATTTTCACAACTTCTATATTTTATACAGGTAATGTCGATAAAGTGGATACGTGTATATGTATATTTTACCCCTTCTTAATGTTTTCACACTATCTTAAGTTTATCTGTTTAGATCCTGTTAATTATATATGTGTACCTTCTTGGCATTTTTGTATTCTAAGAACCTTTATATTTCAAATGATTAAAATAGTTCCAAAGAATTTATTAGGCTATACATTCATTAAAAACATTCATTTAAAACATTCAATAAAACATATGTTCTTACTAATTCTAAAATTGCTAAAAAAAAACACTGGTGTCTATTTTCAGTATGTATTCTAAGATACAAAATGTTCTAGTACTTCTTAGATGCTTATTTCTACTTCGCTAGACAATATCAACAGTTGATAAGATACAATGTATATACAATATTATACAATTGGTAGTGGGTGATAGCATTACAATTAATGAAAGATAATGAAATGATCGATCTTCAGCCTTGTAAAGCCTTATTTCTTACCGCCTCTATATTAACCTTTCCATTGCCAGTTGTTTATGAGTTACATTTTCCATTTCCTTTATTCCTATTCCATAAAATCAGACTTTATATTCTTAACTTTTTGACAAATACAGTATTTTTGCACATTTTCCATTATTCCAAATATATTAGAGAGTGTATTTTGATAATTCTTTCTTTATATAAGTTATTTTTTATTGTAACACATACCAATGTATAATCTAGACAAATTCAACATTAATATTTAATATTTACTACCTTATTTTTAAAGAGATAGGATCATTATTTTTAACCCTTAATTTTCCTATTCATAGATTATCTTCCATCTGTAATTTATATCTATGTTTATATATTAGTCCTGTTTACTATAACTACCCTAATTTACCCCAAGATAGTGTTTAATTTCTGGATACTTTAAATTATAATGTTCTAACAATCATGCTTGTATATGACTTTTTGATATTCTTAAAGGGACACTGAACCCAAATTTTTTCTTTTGTGATTCAGATAGAGCATGACATTTTAAGCAACTTTATAATTTACTCCTATTATCAAATGTTCTTTATTCTCTTGGTATCTTTATTTGAAATGCAAGAATGTAAGTTTAGATGCCAGCCTATTTTTAGTGAACATCCTAGGTTGTCCTTGCTGATTGGTGGATAACTTCATCCACCAATCAAAAACTGCTGTTCAGAGGTCTTAACCAAGAAAAAAAAGCTTAGATGCCTTCTTTTTCATATAAAGATAGCAAGAGAACGAAGAAACATTGATAATAGGAATAATTTAGAAAGTTGCTTAAAATTGCATGCTCTGAGGATGCCGATGGGAGGAGCTCAGGTGTAAGGTCAGAGAGACACCTGCTCTGTATTTCCTAACGAGCTATTGGCAGCGGGAAAGCGTGCTGAACACCCCTGGCCTGGGGCGGCTCAAGCAAGCAAGTTTGACTCAGCTTTCGGCTCCTCCATTAGTGCTAGGACACCGCACTTACGTTTTTAGACTGGATACACGGTCTTGAAACCATGACAAAGTATCAAAAGAAGCAAAGGTATATTACAGATTTCATCACTGCCTAAGCCTGGGAAACAAAAAGCCAAAAGCTAAAAGCTCTCCTGGTAGAGCAACAGAACGATACACTACGCTACACTACATTTGGCTCCTAGGCGGGACTTTTATATCAAGAAACAAGGTAACTATTGAGAGGCTTCCCTGAGCACCGGACGTGGACAATCACAGACACAGGGACTGCTGCGGTAGAGGTCCGTGATTTGCCCGGAACAGACTGACCTAGCGGCTGATTTCTGAAATGGGAGCCCGTGTGACCGGGCTAAACTGACCTGCTGGGTATTGTGTTTGGAGAGGTACCTCTGGCGGACAACCCACTCCTTTTCGGCTCCACACAGCCCCCCTCCTCTGCGGTGGGGCACTTGATGTGGCGGAGTGATACTTCCTCTGAACCCTCTGAGACGGCTTCCCGCAAGACGCAGTCCCTGCGAACCATCCGACCAGGACATTTGATATCTGAAAGTGCAGCGCTGTGGGAGCACTACCCGAGAATCGGCACATTTGGTGTTTGTCTGCACGTGTTTCAAGAGGAGGCCTGGAACATCTCCTACAGCACTTGTTTTTCTTTCAACTCCTTTACCTCTCCCCACCGATGCTGCGCGGAGAGGTAAAGAACTCCATCCAAAAACCCTCCAGAGGACCTTAACCGCAGGAGACACATTATACCCTAAAGGACCAGGGTCAGGTACTATGTTATTATATCCAAGAGCTATTCTTTTATAATACACGAAAGCTATTTGCTAGCTCCGGCCTGCGGGACCACTGATCACTTTACTCTAGTAAAATTTAAACCACACACCAATATAAAGTGACTTGAGAACTGAACGCTGTAATATATCTAATACTACTAGTTGCTGAAGATTGATACAATTGTATATATAGACAGGGCTGCTGCCAAATTGCCTGAAAAGAATATGCAACAGAGTGGCGAAATCTAATAGTGACTCTGATAATACACTCTTCTTACTTTAGATTGCTTTTTTTTTTTTTTTTTCTTTTTTTTTTTTTTTTTATGTATGTGGGCCTATTTTGCACAACTGTGTATTTGAGTCAGGGTATGATTACCATCTGCTGAATTGAAAATAGTATTGTCTAAGATATCATTGCTTATAAGTATAACGACACATATTTCAAAAAATATCCTACTTTTTTTTTCTTTGGGATATTTAAAGTACCTAAGATAAGTACTCTAGGCTGGACATAACCCTAGGTAAAGGGGTAATAAAGCAGAGAGAAGGAGAAAAGGGATAAGAAAATTTATTTTTGCAAGCCTGAAATTAACTAAAAAAATTGTTATTGATAATAGATAAATCACAGCTGAATTGAAAATAGTATTGTCTAAGATAGCATTGCTTATAAGTATAACGACACATATTTCAAAAAATATCCTATTTTTTTTTTTCTCTGGGATATTTAAAGTACCTAAGATAAGTACTCTAGGCTGGACATAACCCTAGGTAAAGGGGTAATAAAGCAGAGAGAAGGAGAAAAGGGATAAGAAAATTTATTTTTGCAAGCCTGAAATTAACTAAAAAAATGTTATTGATAATAGATAAATCACAGCACAAAATTTATTTAATTTATTTAATCTATCACTCCCCTCACAGTCACTCCCGACACTGAGTGGTTTTTTTTTTTTTTTTTCACAATCACTATTGTATGGATAAATTCTTCACCACACATACTAAAACACCTCCTGCCACTATGGCCGGAAGGCCAAGAGAAAAAAGAAATAATAAAACTACACCAGAAATCACACTAGACACCTCCCCCGCTAGCACAAACATGTCACAGATAAGAGAGACTATAGACTTGCAAACTTTAGTTATACAGATTTCTGAAGACCTTTCACCTAAATTTGACACCCTTAAAGCCGAAATAAAACAAGACATACATGCATTAGTAACTGAAGTTCGCCAGTTCTCAAATAGATTAGGAGAAGCCGAACAAAGAATTTCTGATTTAGAAAATAATGTGATAACCCACGATAGCAAATTAGACACTATAAACGCCAATCTTATAAAATTTCAGCTAAAATTGGAAGATATTGAGAATCGGGCTAGACGAAATAATTTCAGAGTCATAGGCATTCCTGAAGAAAAGCAATATGAGGATCTTGATAAATTTGTAACAATAACACTGCCACACTTACTGCAAATTCCTCAATCACACCCAAGGATAGTTATAGAGAGAGTGCATAGATTAGGAAGACAAATGGCAGAGAGCAGAAATCCCAGACCCAGACCAGTTATAGCCAAAGTCCTTAACTATCAGGATAAACTTCTATTACTACAATACTTTAAGAAAAAACAGCCTATATTTCTGGAGGGAGCTAAAATTATGCTCTTTCAGGATTTCTCTGCAGAAACATCTGCCAAAAGAAGGGACTTGGCTCCGCTATGTACCAAGCTAATAAATCAAGGTCACCAAGCCACTATTATTTATCCAGCAAAGCTGAAAATAATAATTAACAATCGCACACACTTTTTTGAGTCAGCTAGAGAAGCAGAAATATTTTTATCAAAACAGCTTCCCTCAGAACAAGCTAAGATTTCAATCTAGTAGAGAGAAACTGGCACTTACTTACAGTTTGATATTATCAAGTTAGATGATTATGAGACGTATAATACTCATACATGGCTCAGATTATAGTTCCTACATGGGTTTTTTTTTTTTTTTTTTCCCTTTTGTTTTTTTTTTGCTATCCCATTCTTCTATTCTCTCCTATACAATGTTTGAATGATTGATATGATAAACGGGTTTAAATTGACCTCTTGGAATATTGGGGGTATTACATCGCCTATTAAACGTAAAACAATAATAGCACAGTTAAGAAAAATTCGGACAGACATTGCATTTTTACAGGAAACTCACCTCAAAACGCAAGAGGTTCTTAAACTTAAGTGCTCTTGGGTGAATGAAGTACTTGCGTCACCTAGTACCCAAAGGAAGGGAGGGGTAGCGATTTTACTGGGTAAAAAGATAAAATACCAAGTTCTCCACACTAACTCAGATCCCGAAGGGAGGTTCTTAATGGTAAAAATTAAAATTGACCAAACACTTTACACATTATGTAATATATATGCTCCAAATGTATTTAGTTTTCCCTTTTGGGAAAAGCTCCAAGCAAGTTTATTGTCTTATACAGAAGGTTTTTTGATACTAGGTGGGGACTTCAACATGGCACCACAATTTCCCCTAGACAGGTTAAGGCATGGGAACTCCTCTCTCAGAACCAAAAGGGACAATTTAGAAGCCAAAATGTTTCTCAAACTTTTTCAGAATCTCCAACTTAGAGATATATGGAGGTCATACAATCCAGAGTCCAGAGACTTTACTTGCCTTTCTAAAGTGCACAAGTCACTGTCAAGAATCGACCTGATTCTTATAGACGAGAGATTATGTAAAGTAAAACTAGATGCTAAAATTTTACCTATTTGTATATCGGATCATGCTCCAATCTTCTTAGAGTTTTTCCCGAGTAATCCTGCTTCAAGATATTCCAGATTTGTTTTTCCCACTTATCTTGCCTCTGATATTAAATTTAAAAATTGGCTAAATAATAAGTTCCAGGAATACTCTTCCTTTAATAAAGAATACATTAATCGTCCCATAATTTTTTGGGAAGCCGCCAAGGCGGTTTTGAGAGGAGAAATTTTAGCTTATTCTATAAACAGGACAAAAAAATTTAAGCTTAGAGAAAGAGAAATCACAAGATCTGTTTCTAATTCTTATAACTCCTACCTATTAGATAAAACACCCAGAAACTGGGCAAAATACACCCAAGCGCTAAAGGACAGAGACTCCTTTCTTTTACTTAAGGCTACACAGAAAGACCTGAAATTCCAAGCCAAATTATATAGGTATGGGAGCAAATCAGGAAAACTGCTAGCAAAATTAGTAAAAAGAGATAAGTGCTCATCAGGGATTGACTCATTACAAGGAGAAGATAAGACAATAACATCTTCAGAAGACATAATTCAATCCTTTGTAGAATATTATCAGGACATATACTCCCTGAAAACCTCAAATCTACAGGTACGGGAATCCTTTTGGGATAAAATCACATATAACTCGGCTTCGGCAGATCTAGTTGAAGCACTTAATCTTCCCATAACTGAGCCCGAGATTTCAAAAGCAATTCTTGCTCTTTCTTTAAACAAAGCCTCGGACCCCGACGGTTTGCCTAACGAATTTTATAAAATACTTGCCAAATCAATAACACCACATTTACTTTCTTTATATAATGAGATCTATATAAAAGGCATTATTCCCCCACCCAGTTTTTCTGCTTCATTCACAACCTTAATTCTTAAACAAGGGAAAGAGCCTGATAGAAAGGAATCATACAGGCCGATAGCATTATTAAATACCGATTATAAAATATTATCCTCTATTGTAGCAGATAGGCTTCAATTACTTCTCCCCAGTATCATACATAAAGACCAGGCTGGGTTTATGTCTAAACGTAATTCATCAGCAAAAATCAGGGAACTATTTTTAACTATAGACTATTTTAACAAGAAAAGGGAGAAGGAGGGGGAGGGAGGCGCCCCGGACGCTGCAATCATTGCAATTGACGCGGAGAAAGCATTTGACTCTGTTCATTTTGATCATCTGCTACACTCTCTTCAACAATTTGGCTTACAAGGTAATTTCTTTAATTTTATTGATAATCTATATAAAACAGCTTCTACTCGAATATTAGTCAATGGTTTAATTTCTTCAAATATTTTTCTTAAAAGAGGTACTCGTCAGGGGTGTCCTCTTTCCCCCCTCCTTTTTAATATCTCAATTGAGCCCTTTGCCATATACATCAGACAACATCTTGATGGTATTAGGATTGGTGAGAAAGAGACGAAATTAGCTTTATATGCTGATGACATCTTAATTTATACATCTAAAACATCCATTAATGTCCCTAAACTTATATTAATCATACAACAATTTGGGGCTTTCTCTGGTTACAGAGTGAATATGACGAAATCCGAATTATTATGGATCAACCAATCCAAGGACTCTATGGGTAATATTCCATTTAAAATAGTGATCAGCTCCTTTAGATACCTCGGTATTATGATCTCTTCCAATACAGACACATGGTATAATCTTAACATACCTCCAGTATTGAATAAAATTAAAGAAAACCTGAGAAACTGGCAAAACCTTCCTCTATCACTGTCAGGGCGTATTGCCCTATATAAAATGGTCTGCCTCCCGAAGATATTATACATTTTACAAAACACTCCTTTGGTTCTCAAAGGTAAAGATGTTTTACTATTTAACGCTGTACTGAGAAAATTTATTTGGCAGAATAAAAAGCCCAGAATCTCGCTTACTAAATTGTCTCTTCCTAGAGAGTATGCGGGCCTAGCTTTGCCAGATATAAAACTTTATAATTTTGCCTTTTTGACCCGCTTGATCTTGGACTGGATGTCAGAAAGAGATTATGTCACTAACAACGAATTGGAAAAAAATATTCTATACCCACTTACCCCGTTAGCTATACTTCATTGCACTAGAAGCTCTCTACCGAAAGAGGTGAAAAAAATGAAAACAATGTTTAACCCTTTATTAGCCTGGTGGAAAGTCTGTAACCTCCTTAATATTGAACAAGGAGTATCTAATCATATGCCAATAGTAGGCAACCCTCAATTTCAAGCGGGTCTTAATTTGTCTCCATTCCAGAGATGGGAAGCACTAGGTCTGGGGAAACTATATCAATTGTTGGATTTTGAGAAGAAATGTATTAAAACTTTTGGCATTCTGAGAGAGGAGTTCAAATTATCCCATAAAGAGTTCTTTGCCTACCTACAAGTAAGACACTTTGCTCTAAATTTAGTCGATAAATTTGGTTGGACCTGGTCATTAGGAAATATAGAGAAATGGCTAGTTTTAGCTAAAAATGGCCTAATGTCAGTCTCTCCCATATATCGAGACCTAAACTCCTCAAAAGGCAATTCTAGCTTGGAAAAATTACTTGACAATTGGGCGGTGGCTTTATCGCAGAATTTGGGGGATATTGAATGAATTCAATATTCACTATCTGAGGTCTTAAGAATTACTCTCTCCTCATCTTGGAGAGAATCCCATATAAGATTATTACTCATGACTTATTTTACTCCTAAGAAAGCTGTGCGATGTAGGAACACTGAATTTAACCTATGCCCTAGATGTTCCTTACCATCGGCCAATCTTTTACATATGTTTTGGAATTGTCCAAAAATACAACAGTTCTGGCTGAAGGTACAATATTGGATTAATACATTAGGAATCTCCCCTCTGACTCTCTTGCCAGCACATATTATTTTTCTACGGAAAGAATCGGAAGATCGACTAATAAATACTAAATTAGTTAACTTAGCTATTTTAGCAGCAAGATACTTAATCTTAAAAAAATGGAAAAATAGGTCAGCCCCCAGTATCCAAGAGGTCAAAAACTGCCTTAAAAAACAATGTATTCTGGAACAAATAGACACTAATCTAGAAGAAGAAAGGGATATTACTCTGTTTTTCAGAAAGTGGTCTGTTTTTATTAGATCTTTTCCCCCGAATGAAATTGACAGTTTAATATATCCATTCAGAAACACTGAATTGGTTCTGCTTGGCCTCTGGTAAAATTTTATTTTTATTTCTCTTTTTTTTTTTTTTGGTTCTGTTCTGTCTTGCTGAGTGTTGCAATTGCTGCGTTGAATTGTAAATGTTTTTGTCAAGGGGGGAATAAAGAAAAAGGAAAAATGTATTTCAACAGTTAATGATGAAGTTCGAGGAGTATCGGACTGAAACAATATGTTAAGATTAACAGAGGTTGAAAGCTCTTAAACTCTACAGAAGGGGTTTACTCTTTTTTTTTTTTTTTTTTTTTTTTCTTCTGTTTTCTCTTTTGGGCATACTAAGATATGAAATGTAAAATATTGTTGGGTTTCTAATTACTTGTTTTGCCCTTCCTTTATGTTGCTTCCTCTGAAACTGTATGAAATTTTATAACTTTGTTGAAATACAATGATAAAATAAAAAAAAATAAAAAAAATTGCATGCTCTATCTGAATCACAAAATATTTTTTTTGGGTTCAGTGTCCCTTTAATGTCTAATATCTTTACTGTTATGTACTCTTTTTTATCTGTGTTAAGTGAACTCATCGTTACTCATGGAGGATGAAAGGCTGAATAATACTTGCGTTGGATCCATACATATGTATTTGTTTTTTTTATAATATTGTATTATACAGTATGTGCATATCTAATTTTCAAAAAGTTCCCTTTTACTGATATTGTCTTCAAATTATTATGTTCAGGTCTAGTTCGCTATTTAGTCCTTTAGGAAATAGTGTACCCATTGTGTAAATAAGTTCTGCTTCTTGTCGACAACACCATGGGGTGCGAATCTTGTGCTCTATTAGCGCTATATAGATGACGTGTTCATCATCTGGAGGGGAGATCAAGAACTATTTATAGAAGACTTGAATAATAATGATTCAGGGCTATGGTTCACTCATGAATGTAGCAAAAATAAGATTAGTTTCTTAGATTTAGAGATAAAGATATTTGATAACAAGATCACAACCACTACTTATTTCAAAAAAGTAGACACCAATAACTACATTGACTATAAGAGCTGTCACCATGATAAATGGAAACAAAATATACCAAAAGGGCAATTCTCTAGAATTCCAAGGAATTGTAAAGGCATATTAGACTATGATAAACAATCATTAATCCTACAAGACATATTTGAGGGAAAAGGCTATAATCCAATTAAAATAACAGATATAAAAAAGAAGGTGATGGAAATAGATAGAGAATAATTATTACAGGGCAGTTATAAAGAAATAAAACAAGAGGGTCACATTCAATATTCCCTTCATAGCAACCCTTTCTGCTCAACATAAACAAATCCAACGCATTATTAAGAAACACTGGCACCTAGCAAAAAGTGACCCACTAATTGGCAAAAGATTAAAATACCAACCAGATATAATTTTAAAAAAAGCAAGAAACTCAAAAACATACTTTCACCTAGCGAATATAAACCTAAATGATCAAATAAACAATGTAACCGAAGGAGTGAGAAAATAGCAGGTTTCTTTCCTTACCATGACTGCAAGTCTTGTAAATATAGCACCAAAACTAATAAAGTAAAATCCACTACCACAAACAAAATACAAAAAACTGATGATGTAATCAGATGTACGGATAGCAATATAATATACTTATTACAATGCTCATGTAAATTACAGTATTTGGGACAAACGAGCAGGAGTCTCAAGGACTGAATTAGAGAGCACATCAGAAGTATTGAACTAGGAAAAGATAATACTAGATTATACACACACTTCAAAGAAAACCATAAGGGGAACTCAAAAGAAATAACATACTGGGGTATCAAAAAAGTAAAGGTAGATGGGAGGGGTGGCAATATAGAGAAGAAATTACTCCACCAAGAAGCAGAACTTATTTACACAATGGGTACACTATTTCCTAAAGGACTAAATAGCGAACTAGACCTGAACTCAATAATTTGAAAACAATATCAGTAAAAGGGAACTTTTGAAAATTAGATATGCACATATAATACAATATTATATAAAAACAAATACATATGTATGCGCAAAGTATTATTCAGCCTATCATCCTCCGTGAGTAATGATGAGTTTACTTAACACAGATAAAAAAAGAGTACATAATGGTAAATATATTAGACATTAAGAATATGATCAGTAGCAAACATGTTGGAAAATTAAACAAAAAGTCATATACAAGCATGATTGTTAGAACATTATAATTTAAAGTATCCCGAAATTAAACACTATCTTGGGGTAAATTAGGGTAGTTATAGTAAACAGGACTAATATATAAACATATATATAAATTACAGATGGAAGATAATCTAAGATTAGCAATATTAAGGGTTAAAAATAATGATCCTATCTCTTTAAAAAGAAGGTAGTAAATATTAAATATTAAAGTTGAATTTGTCTAGATTATACATTGGTATGTGTTACAATCAAAAAGAACTTATATAAAATAAGAATTATCAAAATACACTCTCTAATATATTTGGAATAACGGAAAATGTGCAAAAATATGTGTCAAAAAGTTAAGAATATAAAGTCTGATTTTATGGAATAGGAATAAAGGAAACAGAAAATGTAACTCATAAACAACTGGCAATGGAAATGTTAATATAGAGGCGGTAAGAAATAAGGCTTTAAAAGGCTGAGGATCGATCATTTCCGGTATCTTGAGAATGGCTTACAGCTGAAACGTGTAGAAACCTGAAAGAAAAATCAGCAATTGCATGCTGCCATCACAAGGAGGAAGATCATCCAGTAAAGAAAATCCCTGAAAGGGGACATAACGAGGTCTGGAAGAACGGATCTTTCACCATCTACTCCGGTTACCTTGCCAGCTACAGAAATCTACACAGTACATAAGAAGCTGACAAGAGTTTATTTCCAGCAACCGGCTAACTCAGACCGGCATCATTTGCATGAGGGATTGAAGCGACTCTGTCCGGTTAACGGAAGATTGACAACAAAGTACCCCACCAGAACTATCTATCTACAAGGAGGAATTCATCGAAACAGTGCACTGTTTAAACGAAGGAGAACAAAAGGGGAAAAAACAACAGCCAAAAAAACGTATGTAAATAAGATTATAATATCTTAATCAGTTATCACAGATATACTGTTTTCTAAACAAAGAACTTCCTCTATATTGAATTATATTACAGGAACATAAGACTTCAATATAAAAAGCCGCTACTCTCAATATTTGCCAGGAGAGTTACATTTGAAATAACCTTGAAAAGGAGGGTATACATTTATCATCTACCAACATTTAGGGTTGATATACTACTGATTAGCAATTGTATAATATTGTATATACAATGTATCATATCAATTGTCGATATTATATAGCGAAGTAGAAATAAGCATCTAAGAAGTACTAGAACCATCTGTATATTACCAACGGTATAATATTGTATATACATTGTATCTTATCAACTGTTGATATTGTCTAGCGAAGTAAAAATAAGCCTCTAAGAAGTACAAGAACATTTTGTATCTTAGAATACATACTGAAAATAGACACCAGTGTTTTTTAGCAAAATTAAGAACATATGTTTTATTGAGTGTTTTAAATGAATGTTTTTAATGAATGTATAGCCTAATAAATTCTTTAGAACTATTTTAATCATTTGAAGTATAAAGGTTCTTAGAATACGAAAATGCCAAGAAGGTACACATATATAATTAACAGGATCTAAACAGATAAACTTAAGATAGTGTGAAAACATTAAGAAGGGGTAAAACATACATATACACGTATCCACTTTATCGACATTACCTGTATAAAATATAGAAGTTGTGAAAATACTAGGAACCTTATATTTAAGGAATAATACCAGACACTGACAAATAGGAAATTTCATATATATTTATTTATAATTAATTGTGTATAGATAGGGACTTCATATATATATATACATATTTATATTTGTAACTAAAATAAAATTATTAACCCCTAATCTGCTGCTCCGGACATCGCCGCCACGTAAAAAATGTATTAACCCCTATTCCACTGCTCCCAACATAGTCGCCACTATAATAAACCTATTAACCCCTAAATTGCCACCCTCCCGCACTGCAAACACTATTTAAAGATTATTAACCCCTAATCTTCCTTCTGCCCACACCGCTGCAATAATAAACCTATTAACCACTAAACCGCAAGCCCCCCACAACAAAATATACTAAAATAAACTTTTAACCCCTAAACCTCTGGCCTTCCACATCACTACATAAATATATTAACCCCTAAACCTAACCCTAACGTAACACTAAGCCTAAGTCTAACCCTAACACCCCCTAACTTAAATATAATTAAAATAAATCTAAATTAAACTTACAATTATTACCTAAATAATTCCTATTTAAAACTAAATACTTACCTATAAAATAAAACCTACGCTAGCTGCAAAATAAATAAAAGTTACATTGTAGCTATCTTAGGTTTTATTTTTATTTCACAGGTAAGTTTGTATTTCATTCAACTATGGTAGACTAGTTAGGAATAGGAAATAGTTATTAACTATTTACTAACAACCTAGCTAAAATAAATACAAATTTACCTGTAAAATAAAACCTAACCTGCCTTACACTAAAAACTAACATTACAATAAAATAAAATAAATTAAATTAATAAAATACAATTATCTAAATTACAAAAAAAATAAACACAAAATAAAAAACGAAATTATCAAAAATTACAGTTAAAAGAGTTGATTTCTTTGGGGCAATGCCCCGCAAAAGGCTCTTTTAAGGGCCATTGGCAGTTTAGTGTAGGCTAGGTTTTTTTTATTTGGGGGGGGCTTTTTTATTTTGATAGGGCTATTAGATTAGGAGTAATTTGTTTTTATTTTTGATAATTTCGTTTTTTAATTTTGTTTAATTTAGTGTTTATTTTTTTGTAATTTAGATAATTGTATTTTATTAATTTTTTTTTTTTTTTTTTTATATTTTTTATTGAGGTTTTATGAAATAACATACAGGCAGGGTATACAGAAATAAATTCAAAAACATAATACATAAAGAATTGCCAGCAAAGTTATGGACCTTCTCCTCTACTCCAGGGGCCACTTTTGGACCCCACAGCAAGCAAAATAAAACAGTGGAAGGTACAATGAAACTAATGAGACCACTCATGGGTCTCAAATGAACCTCAGATTTTATAATATTTTTAAAGCTATAAAACATGTTTGAGGAAATGCAATATTTTCATATCTATAGAACATACTTGGATACATGAATAACATGGGAGAGATAAATAGTAAAACATGCTTGAGTAAATAAAGGGTCTGTATTATCTGTAACACTAGAAATATGCTTGGGTATAGCAATATAGTAAGATAGCTAATATGCAGGTGTGATAGGATTACCCAACAATGATATAGGGTGGTATGAACGCCCTCACTTATAATAACCAAAGCCGCAAGTAATTATGCAATTAGGACCTCATATGTATTTTGCTCTGTACTCCCTGCACAGCCTGAAAAAAACAGATATATAAGCTGAAAGAGCTTAAAGAGGTACCTTAGGAAGCTCTTTAAATATACTAAATCACAGTACAAGTAGATCTTGGCTTCACAAATATATAGTACAATATGATAGACACTAAGGGATAAATATTAAAATATATAATTAGAAGGAGGTGGACATATTTGCTGATACATGTCTAAGCTGCAAACTGCAAAGAACTAAAAGTTTAGGAGACACAAAAAAAAAAAAAAAAAAAACTAAGCTAATGAGTTCCTGACACAGGCCAGGCCATAGTGAGACTAAGTTTTGGCCTCGTAGCTGGGAGAATAGGCATAGGTATGACAGGAGTCATTTTGCAAGTTGAGTGACTACAGCACATATTAGATAGTACAAAATCATAGTAATAGGTGCGCTCTGAGTATAAGCAGCAAATAATAGGAATTCAACGGCAACAGTGCATGAGAAAAATCATATTAGTGCATAGGCTAGGCTTAGACAGACATGAGCTCTTTAGAATTATATTTGGGATGTAATAGCCCTATAGGCAGAGATAGCCTATAGTAATGCAGGAGACTAGGGACAAAGGGTTGACTGTTAAAGTGTGACTTGTAGTTTCTGCCTCGGCCGCTGGCAAAAACACAGCCGCTAGTTGTCATGGTGTACTAACCTAGTAGCAGCTTTATGAGGGAGTCATATATTTAACTAGTCTTAGGTAGACATGGTGGATATATCAACTATAGGTATGCAAACTGCTAATAACATATAAACTGTTCAATATATTAACTAAATAGCTAAGCAAAATTAGGAAAACTTAACCCAGGTTATAAGGGTGTATTAACTTTGTTGAGCAAATATAGCAAGGTGACCCCCTCAAACAGGACAGTTAACCCATGCATCAATACATCTTGACTATAAATGCAAAGAAAAAACAGAAATAAATCAAACTTCTTGTTAGAGTTGCTAAGTCACTCTGTCCTCAACAGTACAGCAATCTATATACATGATGTCCGTTCAGGATTGGGACAGCATTTACCCCACTCCGACTTTCTCTAAAAAGAGGCGATATTTGAGGGAAATGCAGCCGGTCAGGGTCTCACAGTGTGGGCTAGCTGGTCGCCCCTGCTCTGTAGCTACAGACCTTTGCGCTGGTGCTAAAATAGAAGGTCCCAGAAAGTGGCAGTCCAGCTGTGGGGAGTCTAATTCTGAAGAGGGTAATGACGGTACCAGTTTAAGCTGAATGCCGCTAAGATAGGCTCCGGTGAAGATGCTTGTAGGGATAGGCGTAATGGTTTCCTTTGGAAGCACGAGGGGGGGGAGCAGCCCGCAGGTGTAGTTTGTATCACTCTTGCTAACGGTACATAGAGACCCGTTAGGATGTCCACATGTTCAGAGGCTGCCCCGCCACCCCGCGCCCCCGACTCAAATCCAGCCTATGCAGCTATCGGTAATTTCATGCAAACGAGTGAGGGGCACTCGGGCCCTGAAGCGCCCCCACTCCCTCCGCACAAAGATGATGGGCTTGTAGTGGTAAACTGATCTATACCGTCGCGGCAGCCATTAGATGCATCATGGGGTGTTGCATCAAAGGCTGTTAGATATGATTTAAGTAGGCAGCCAAGACCTTCCAGAACGGCTTTTACTTCAGCGGCCTCCATAGTGGGTTTTGGAGGGCGGCGTGAGAGATGTAAAGTTGGGCAATCTTAGATGATCTTAGTGTTTGACAGTCTGTGTCACTTAACGACAAGGCACGGGAGTGCCTCGCCGGGGGGTATATAAAAAAAAGGCCTTAACCTTCCAAGCTGATCCGAGTGCTCAGGACTGCAGTTGTTTAGTCGATAATAGGCTCGTTAGATGCAGATTCTCAATCTGATTATAGGTATGCATAGTTGGCCATTATTCGAGCTGTTTAGAGGGTCATTTCAGTTATAGACAGGTAGGATGCAGGAGCAGTGTGTAAAAAAGCAGCCTATCATGGCCGCCACCCGGAAGTTCCCCCCGTATTTTATTAATTTAATTTATTTTATTGCAATGTTAGGTTTTAGTGTAAGGCCGGTTAGGTTTTATTTTACAGGTAAATTTGTATTTATTTTAGCTAGGTAGCTAGTAAATAGTTAATAACTATTTACTAACTAATCTACCTATTTAAAATAAATACAAACTTACCTGTGAAATAAAAATAAAACCTAAGCTAGCTACAATGTAACTATTAGTTATTTTGTAGCTAGCTTAGGTTTTTTTGAATTAACTACGCTTTTGTAGCGCTCGTTTATTTCCCTATAGCGCTGAAACTCGTAATCTAGCTGTTACTCTGGTAAGCTGAAGAAATTTTGAAGTAAATATCTTCCTTTTTTACATAGTGATATGCATGTGATATTTTCTAGTCATCTTTTTACAGTTATTTTGCCTCATTTTCAAGTGATTCAATCTTTAGGTATCATGTCCATGTAACTCCTTTATTAAGCTGCTGGACCTACAAATACCAATAATAATTCTGAAAATTTTAATCAATTCAACCTCATGTGCCACTCAAGTGTTAATTTTACTAGACACAAGTTTTTTGCACGTCGGGTTGCACTCGTATTGCGAGTTGAAAGTAAAAAGGTTGGGGGAAGCAAAACCAAATGTGCGTAAAAAGATAGACTTTGCAAAGTCACGATCACGTAAACGTATTCCCCCATAGACTTAAATGGAGCACGCACACTGATAAACCCTAACACCCATACTCACACGCTAACCTGATTGCGTTTATTCAAGTGTGCTAAACCCAACTTGAATTATGAATATTTCACATTCCAATGTTCTTCACATACAGAACATTGTACTTTTTATTATATTATATATATATATATATTTATAAGCTTGTCAAATTATAAATGTATAGTTAGTCCAATAAAAAGGTATCATTGCTCAATGCAATACTCTTTTTATTTTGATATATATATATATATATATATATATATATATATATATATATATATATATAAAAAAATATACACCATAATATCATTCTATCAGTTACTATAAATATGTAGGTATAGATATGTATTTGACATGAACAGTATCAGACATATATAGAAATATATATTTAATAATAAAAAGTACATTATTGTCTACAAGAAGAACATAGAAATGTAAAATATGAGGGGTTTGCAACTTAGGACTAATACGGTCAGGTTAATACACACGAAGAATTGCTATCATTAGAGTGCATTAATGATTTATTAAATATAAACTATTAAAAAATATTAATAAAAAATATTTTAAATTATTATACATACTTGAAAATATTCTAAGTAGTACATTATATATATATATATATATATATATATATATATATATATATATATATATATATATATATATACTGTAAAGTAGGTATAATAATTTTAAAATTGTATTTATTTTTTAATAGATTATATTTAATATTTCATTGAAGATAGCAATTCTTCATGTGTGCTAAACTGACCGTGTTAATCCTAACTTTGCAAACCCTATGCATGTTACGTGTATTTTACATACCTATGTTCTTCACATAGAAAATAATGAACTTTTTATTATTAAATATAAATTTCTATATATAAATATGTAATACTGATCATATAAAATACATATCTATACCTATGTATCTATAGGAAAAAAAAAAAAAAAAAATATATATATATATATATATATATATATATATATATATATATATATATATATATATATATATACAGGGAGTGCAGAATTATTAGGCAAGTTGTATTTTTGAGGATTAATTTTATTATTGAACAACAACCATGTTCTCAATGAACCCAAAAAACTCATTAATATCAAAGCTGAATAGTTTTGGAAGTAGTTTTTAGTTTGTTTTTAGTTATAGCTATTTTAGGGGGATATCTGTGTGTGCAGGTGACTATTACTGTGCATAATTATTAGGCAACTTAACAAAAAACAAATATATACCCATTTCAATTATTTATTTTTACCAGTGAAACCAATATAACATCTCAACATTCACAAATATACACTTCTGACATTCAAAAACAAAACAAAAACAAATCAGTGACCAATATAGCCACCTTTCTTTGCAAGGACACTCAAAAGCCTGCCATCCATGGATTCTGTCAGTGTTTTGATCTGTTCACCATCAACATTGCGTGCAGCAGCAACCACAGCCTCCCAGACACTGTTCAGAGAGGTGTACTGTTTTCCCTCCTTGTAAATCTCACATTTGATGATGGACCACAGGTTCTCAATGGGGTTCAGATCAGGTGAACAAGGAGGCCATGTCATTAGATTTTCTTCTTTTATACCCTTTCTTGCCAGCCACGCTGTGGAGTACTTGGACGTGTGTGATGGAGCATTGTCCTGCATGAAAATCATGTTTTTCTTGAAGGATGCAGACTTCTTCCTGTACCACTGCTTGAAGAAGGTGTCTTCCAGAAACTGTCAGTAGGACTGGGAGTTGAGCTTGACTCCATCCTCAACCCGAAAAGGCCCCACAAGCTCATCTTTGATGATACCAGCCCAAACCAGTACTCCACCTCCACCTTGCTGGCGTCTGAGTCGGACTGGAGCTCTCTGCCCTTTACCAATCCAGCCACGGGCCCATCCATCTGGCCCATCAAGACTCACTCTCATTTCATCAGTCCATAAAACCTTAGAAAAATCAGTCTTGAGATATTTCTTGGCCCAGTCTTGACGTTTCAGCTTGTGTGTCTTGTTCAGTGGTGGTCGTCTTTCAGCCTTTCTTACCTTGGCCATGTCTCTGAGTATTGCACACCTTGTACTTTTGGGCACTCCAGTGATGTTGCAGCTCTGAAATATGGCCAAACTGGTGGCAAGTGGCATCTTGGCAGCTGCACGCTTGACTTTTCTCAGTTCATGGGCAGTTATTTTTTGCCTTGGTTTTTCCACACGCTTCTTGCGACCCTGTTGACTATTTTGAATGAAACGCTTGATTGTTCGATGATCACGCTTCAGAAGCTTTGCAATTTTAAGAGTGCTGCATCCCTCTGCAAGATATCTCACTATTTTTTACTTTTCTGAGCCTGTCAAGTCCTTCTTTTGACCCATTTTGCCAAAGGAAAGGAAGTTGCCTAATAATTATGCACACCTGATATAGGGTGTTGATGTCATTAGACCACACCCCTTCTCATTACAGAGATGCACATCACCTAATATGCTTAATTGGTAGTAGGCTTTCGAGCCTATACAGCTTGGAGTAAGACAACATGCATAAAGAGGATGATGTGGTCAAAATACTCATTTGCCTAATAATTCTGCACTCCCTGTATATATGTATTAACAAGAAAAAGTACATTATCCTATAAGTGAAGAACATTAGATTCTTAAAAAAGAACAGTACATATACATATAAATACTTAAATACATATACACAAACATTAATACACACACACACATATATATATATATATATATATATATATACATACAGTATATATATATGCATACATACATACATAAATACTGTATGTTGAAACCCTTTGTAGCCCTTTTTTTCTTCAAACACCTTATATCATTTATCTTTGAACCCTTATACATTTTGAAATATGTTTTTGTTTTAAATAGTGTAACTGTACTTTTATGTTTACATGTTAAAAAATAAAAGAGTATAAATAATCGACTATATAATAAAGCATGATAAGGCAGCACTTAAGTACCCATGATTGTTTTAAAGGCTCAGCTTCTGTTTAAAAGAAAACACTGTGTAACGGCCACAAGCTCACTTGTATTGGCTGCTTATTTATCGCGTGCCCGCAAATGGACAACTTTGCCCATATGCAGGCGCATAATAAATTAGTGCTCCACTTGTAATCTAACCCTATATATACTCTTTTCTGTTTTAATGATTGCAAGCACATGTGAGCTTTGTCAAATAGCCGAACACAAATACTGAGTGCACCCCTTATATTAGAATTGTATAACTGTACTTTTACATGTATTTATGTTGTGTTTTATGCAACTTTTTTCTTCCCCTATCCTTTACGCGAGCTCTGAAGCCTGATGCATGTTAAATTCTATTGCGCTCAAGCGAAATCGTTTCCTTTCAACTCGTAACGCATGTGCTATTTTTGTCACTTCTAAAAAGCAGAAAAAAAAACTGATATTGCTTGTGCGTTATAGTTAGCGCGCCCATCGCAATCTAGCCCTTAATCAGATACAGGGACACAAGCCATTATCAGAGATCTACCATACAAAGTGGTGGTTGCTTTTATAGTGACTTTACAATTTTATTTTTGAGAATTATTTGTAATTGAAGCCATTGCTCATGTACTCTCTAATTTAGCCTATTTTATTAAGAACATAAACAGAACTTGGTTATTTGGGATTTTAATTTGAACACAAGTTTCAGCCTCTTTTAGACAGTAATGGAGAACACACTTATTTTATAAAGCAAAGCATTGAAGACACATTCTTGTTTCCTTTTATTACAAACATGTTTTCTTTGTGTGTTTGGTTTGATGACTGCTGATTTATATTGTTCTACAAGGATTACAGATGACACTAAGGTTAAACTTTATAGATTTATATTAGTCTGTGTATTCAGGCAATGCCAGGAACGCTAAATGTATGTGCAGTATTCATCTTTGTGTATGGATCTGTGTCTATGCGTGTCCCATGGGGGATGGGGCAAATATAATATTCCCATGAAAAAATATTAGTGGCAACATGTACAGCAGGATAAAAATACTGTAAATAATATAGTTGGTTTAGACAATATGCAACATTTTGAAAACCTATGTTACAGATTTTGTCTTTTTGGCCTCTGTAGGGAGTATGGAAAAAGCACAGTTTTGTTTATAACCAGGAGGTGTTTAATTTCCCTTTAAAGGGACAGTATACACCAATTTTTATATAACTGCATGTGATAGATACTACTATAAAGTATAATATGCACAGATACTGATCTATAAATGCAGTAAAAAACCTTTTAAACACTTACTTAGAAGATGCCAGTTTAGCACTGTTGATGAGGTTAGGCTGGAACACCCACTGAAAGGTTAGGAGTCTGAAAATCAGCACAATGTTATTAAAAAATAAGCAAAACTAAACATTGATACACAAACACTCCCAGATGAGCAATATAAATCATCTATAAAACATTTGTGCAAACAAAAATCTAGTTTACAATGTTCCTTTAAGTCACACAATTTATTAATATGAAGGCAGCAGCTTTTCTTATCATAAACAATTAATGGTAAACAGAGCTCATTTCCCACTGTTTATTTATCGTTATCTGTTTATGACTATAAATGTAGAAAGATTGCTGCTTTACAAACGGTTTAAGGACCAGATTATAATTGTGTTAAAGGGAGATTAAGCCAAATAATTGTCATTTCATGATTCAGATAGAGCATGTGATTTTAAACAACTTTCTAATAACTTCTATTGTCAATGTTTTCTTCATTCTCTTTGTATCTTTTGTTGAAAAGCAGGGACATATGCTTAAGAGCCGTCCCATTTCTGGAGCACTATATGGCAGCAGTTTTGTAAGAATGTTATCCATTTGCTGATTTCCAGATGCCTACCTAGGTATCACTTCAACACAGAATATCATGGGAGCAAATTTAATAATAGAAGTAAATTGGAAACTTTGTAAAAATGGTATGGTCTGTATGAATCACAAGATAATATTTTTGGTTTTCATATCCCTTAAAAGGGACATGATACCCAAATGTTGAAACACTTGAAAGTGATGCAGCATAGCTGTAAAAAGATGACTAGAAAAAAATCACCTGAAAATCTCTATGTAAAAAAGGAAGCTATTTTACAAAAAATGTCCTCAGTATGGACATCCCATTGTAAAGGGAATTTAAGCAGCCAATCAGGATGCTAGTCCCGGGATATTTCAAGGGAGCGTGCATCTGGCATGTGCAGGTACTGTCATGTTATTTCCCTGCTCAGTTTAAGGAAGTTTACTATGAAATCTCCGAATGGAGCTTGATGCCCCTTGCCGCTGCTCCATAACTTGCCCCCCTGTTCTGAAGCCGCGGACAGAAATCAACCCGATCAAATACGATCCGGTTGATTGACACCCCCTGCTAGTGGCCGTGAATCTACAGGGGGCGGCATTGCACCAGCAGTTCACAAGAACTGCTGATGCAATGATAAGTGCCGACAGAGTGTGCTGTCGGCATTTATCGATGTGCGGTGGACATAATACGCTACATTGTATCATGTCCGCTCGCACATTAATAAATAGGCCCCTTAATGTTTATGGATCTTTCCGGTGATGAGATGAGGATTTTTGTAAAAATAATGCTAGATTTGTGTGTGTGTGTAAATATATATATAATATATATATATATATATATATATATATATATATAAATATATATATATATATATAATTGGATAAAACTTTAGAGATGGAAGAAAAAGAACAATAGATAGACGTGAATAAAAGTATTAGGAATTATACATTAGCTGATGAAAATGTCAGCAACAGTGAGGAAGCAAATGCTTTTCAAGAGTAATACATAACCCAATCATCCAGGTTAAAAATAGTGAGAGAGCAAAGGATATCAGTAGCTGGGGAAGGAGATGATTAGGGTCTGAATATGAACAAAGAAAAAGTTGCATCATTGCTAAGTGATTGTGTATTAAAGGAGATTGCCAGAGAGGAGCCTAGTGTGATACCTAAGATTGCTTATTGTCAATGAGATAAGGTTGTCAAGTTTGAAAGATGCATGTGGTGTTTTTTTTTTTTTGTCAGACTTATAAATTTAAAGGGACAAGTCAAAATTAAATTTTAATGGATCAGTTAAAGCTTTACATTATAAGATTTTTTTTTCTAATTACTTCTAATATTTAATTTGATTCATTCTCTTGCTATCCTTTGCTGAATAGAATATCTAGGTAGGTTTAGGAACAGTAATGAACAACTAGTACCAAGCTGGTGATTGCTGGCTGAACAGAGCCAAATGGGATGGCTCTGTTCATTGACCAAATTTCTTAAGCTAGGTACCAGTACTGCATTACTGCTCTAAAACTGACTTTTACTATGTGTTTAACTCCTTTGCAGAGTATAACACATAGTTAAGCAAGCAATGGTACAATAATTAAAATGTTCTAACCTATTACATAATTTTTATACTTTTTGAACAATATAATATTATGATTTTTCTTAATCAGAGGTATCAGCTCTAATCAAACACTTTATTAAAATATAACAAAACACTCATAGGGTTTGCTACATGTTGCACCCATAGATGATCACACCAACAAGTTTAATGTATACAATTTCTAGCTTAGCATTGTTGCTTTTAAACAGCACAGTAATTATTTTAAGTAGTGCTTTACACCCTTATTTCTCCACCTGCAGTACTTGAACCCTTGGGGATTGCATTGGCAAAGGGCAATCCCCTGATGGAGGTAAGGTGGACAGTCAGTATATAACAGAAAGCAGAGATACTCCATTCTATAATCAAGCACACTTAAAGGGATAGAAAGGTCAAAATTGGAAAGTGCATGGGAGCATTTCAGTGTGAAATAGAAGCAAGGTTGCAATATACTTCCATTAGCAAAATTGCTTCTAGTAAAATGAATTACTGTTTTTCTGTGACATATGCACATATCCTGTGTGCACCAGTATTCAAACACTATATCTAGTTAGTGGTGGCTTCTATGGCACAAATTCACTCTTAGATAAACAGAGAAACAAGGATCCAACGAAGTAATTCTTTAAAAAGTTCAAATTTATTAGGTAGACAAGCTTAAAAGCCAAACAAAGCAGGCAATAGTGGTGGACAAAGCCAGGGTGTGTGTGCGTGACACCAAAGGCTTACATGTTTCGGCTCTCGGCCAAATTAACTCTTCACAGACATAATACACGCCAACGCCAGCTCTCTTAGATTGAATACAGGTGCACAGGCACGTATGCCGCAGAAAAACAATAACTTTTACTAGAAGCATGTTTGCTAATGTAAGTATATTGCAAAAATGCTTCTGTTTCAAAGTGAAATGCATTTATACACATTTCAGTTTTGACTTTTCTATCCCTTTAATGGTCAGATTGCCATTTCCCTGGTTGGGCTGGTCAGCTTATTGTAACGGACTCACCCGTGGGATAGGGAAATCCTTGAAATCTGACCCATTAGGGACTTTTGAGGACTGAAGATGATAAGTTATATAAGCTATGCCGGACAGAGTACCACAGTGAAATAACACAAATATACAAATTAACATTTACTACACCCAAGTGTGCTACAATGATATGAGCCACAGCTGCATATGAAAGTAAATTAGATGCATAAAGGTAGCAACATGAATAGTTCCATCATTATATCCTGAAATGATACCATTTTTAAAAACAAAAATTTTAAGGGACAGTAAGTTTTTTAAGCAGGGCTGCAATTAGATATTTTAAAACTCACTACTAAATCACTGGTTATTTTTCTGTGCCCTCTTTATTTTTAAAATGAAGCATTTTCTCATTTATTTCTAATTATGAGAGCTGATACTTTATATGGCAGGCTTCACCCTGTTATATAGATGACACTAAATGATATGAATAGGACTGCGAAACAATGGAGAATTTTCTAACATAGCGGTTGATTCCAATCTCTATGAAAAGTTTATTCAATATCAGAAAAACAGGATCATACAAGTTTATTAAATCAAAACGAACAAAATCACACTGAGTCAAACACTTCTGAGCTTGATTACTCAATTTTCCAAAACAGCACAGTTAATGACCAGTAATGGCTGTCGATACGCAAAAAAATTCAACTATTTGCCAATTAGCTCTCCCCAACTGACCAAACCACTCATCTCATTCTGGTGCTTCAGCATTCTCTCGTCTCCTGATATTTTCCTCTCTCTCTCTGCATGTCACAACTGTCAATATTTTTTGTTTTTGTTTGTTTTTACATTTAATTAATGATGATGATGTATTCAATATCATTTTTATTTGGAATGACCCGATTTTTATACAAAATGGCTGTTGCTGCTGTTGATTTTGGCAGTGCCATCTTGTTTTTTGGCTCTGAATATTCACAGGTTAATGGCCAATATATTTAGCATTTACCTAATGTGTGTCATTGTTTGATCTGTGGGTGTTTGGCTGTTGAATTCTATGGGCTCGATGATATAAACTTTGTCAGCTCAAACCAAGTTTTTCTCGCCGACTCTCGCAGGGTCTGCCCCGGTGGAATGATTGTAAAAAAGGGGCAGTTCCTGCGAGTGGCGAGTTGTATCCTATTAAAAGTAATGGAGCTCGCCGGATAGGGACACTTTGCTCCTTAGAGCAAAGTTAGCTGGGGGTGCACTTTAAATGCAGCAGCCAATATAAATCACATTACGCTGCTTTTTGCATATAGCATCTTACATTCGCCTATATTTTTGTATGCATGTGTTTTTTTAATTAGGGTATTAATAATTCGTAGTGTTTGGAGAAAAGCTCCCCACCTTTCAGTTAGCGAGAAAAAACTGTGAGATCTGCAGTGCGAAAATCTTTATAGAATTACGCTGGGATTAGAGAGACATTTTCATATACGCCCATGGAACGCCCATGGAACGCCCATTTTACGAAAAAACAACAATTACACTTTGCATTTTGTATTTATAAGTAAAAATTTCTGTGTGATTTTTGCACATCCAGTGCACTAAAATTATGATTTACGCTATGCATATTTAATACAATTTATTCCTGTGTAAATTGCATACAAATTTTAGATGTTTGTTAAAATACGATTTTTGGTGAAGAATTTTGTTACGATTTTTGATGCACCTTAACAATACAATTTTTCCCTGCTTATTTTTGTGTGAATGGTTCAATTATTCGTTTGTATGAAGTTTAAAATACGAATTTTATTGTGCACATTTCATATGAAAATGCAGTATATGCTCATTAGCGAGACACACTGTTTTCAGGGTAAAAATGGCTTTAGATCATTCCACCAGGGAAATAGAAGGACTTAAAAGAATTATTTAATAATCTTGCCAGCCCAGAGAGATTTTATTCATCGAGCCCTATGTGTCTATTTTGTTGCTGACATTTAGTTAAGGCTGTCCGTGGTTTGAATGGATAGCTTTTCTGCTATCTAATTCAACATATTTTCAATATGTTGTTATTTGCATTGTGTTTGTTCCTGTGTCGGAAAGGGTGTATTGGGAACCAAAAAACAGATGATAAACATGATCAACAAGATTGGAATCAACCTCATAATGACTGGGCTAGCCTTGGCTACTCCAGTAACAAGCCCAGATTATCTCCTCCTAATAAGGCAAGTGATGAGGGAAGTTTGGCTACTGAAAGACAAACTGCTGCAAACACAAAGAATTCCAAATATGTTCACACAATATGTTAGACTTCATACAACATTTTATAATTACAATTAATGAAAGATAAACAATGTAAAATAGCTATGTATAGTACGTGTGTGTGTGTGTGTAACTATGTATGTGTGTGTGTGTGTATATATCTGTGTGTGTGTGTGTTTATGTGTGTGTGTTTATGTGTGCGTGTGTGTGTGTATGTGTGTGTGTGTATATCTATGTGTGTGTGTGTTTATGTGTGTGGGTTTATGTGTATGTGTGTGTGTGTATGTGTGCGTGGGTGTGTAGGTGTGTATATATATGTGTGTGTGTGTGTGTTTATGTGTGTATGTGTATGTGTGTGTATGTGTGCATGTGTGTGTGTGTGTGTTTATGTGTATGTGTGTGTATATCTATGTATGTGTGTGTGTGTGTGTGTGTGTGTTTATGTGTATGTGTGTGTGTGCATCATTCTTTGTTCTAATATTTTTAAAGATTGGTTGTACAAACTGGATTTTAAAATACATATCTGACAACAGGAAACATATCTGATTTCTAAACATTTTTTCTTTTTCGTAGAGGCAAATCAAATTTGTAATATTCTGGCATATGCATTATTGCCTCTTATTTTTGCTCATATAAGAGTTTTACATCAGTAATGTTTGTGTTGCAATTGAGCTACACAGGAACAAAAATGTATGCCTGCAGGGGAACTTGCTGCAAAAAGGCTGATAAATACTTCTTTACATTGGAACAGTCATTGTTTCTGATAAAGTGCTTGAAAACTTAGCATATATGAGTATATATAATTCTATGCTTGCTCGCTGAGTTACTATGCATGTAGAATATCTTCAATTATTAGTGAATAGGCTCCATAGCATATTATAGAAACTGGAAAAATGTATCCCACTGGGGAGTTCTTCATAGTTTTTTTTTCCATGTTAACTTATCTTGCAAAATTTAGAGATATGATAATAAAACAATATCCGCCAGTGAAGAGACTTTGTTAAATACAGGCAGTTATTGGCTTGAGTAACTGTAGAAGAACAATATTATAGGGATAAATGATAATGGTCTTTAAATTTCATGTACAACATTTATGATGATGTGTATAATGTATGGAAAGCCAATAAAAGATCATAAAACCAATACAATACATGAGTCATAAACGATTTGACCATTAAGAGCAAAATTAATGCAAAGTTGAAAAAAAAAGTGAGTAGTTAGAAATAATGACTGCAGATATTCCAGAGTATGTTTAAAGATTCAAAGGAAGTGAGTGAAGATATTAGGATATGTTGATCTAACAGAAGCGTTATACTTAGTCTACTATAATACTAATAAAGTTGTTTTTGTTCATGACAGATTTAAAGTTAAGCTTTTTTTTTATTATATATTTACAAAAAGAAAACAAGAGTTAAAAGAGGAAACAAATTGTGTCCTGTGGTTCCGAATTCGGAACCAGAAGTCTGTCTAGGGCAGCGACATAATTACTTAGACATATTAAGTTAGAGAAAGATAACATACTAGGAAGCGCATAACACAGAATAAATTGTATAGATAAAACAAATCTGAAATCTAATATTATATATCTAACCGATGTTAGTTTAAAATATAACTTTTAATTACAAAAATTATTTAAAATAAAAATCATATTTTACAGATCGCACATAAGAAAATATTTAAAAAAAGTTCTACTGGAAAGACTAATTTTATGCTAGATTAAGGGCTCTATTTATGAAGCAGCGAATGCTGCTTCAGAGGCCCATCGTTTCAGGCTCGCCTGAAACGGAAGTTAAGGAGCAGCGGTATATTTAACATGCATCCCATGGCTCTTAAAAATGGCGGATTGATGGGGTATAAACGTTTGCCTATTATAGACAGCTAGTCTAGGATCAGACAGCATGAATGCGCTGAAGGAAAAGGGGCGTGACACACCTTTCTCATAGGATGAGCGGGTTATTAAGCTGAATGCTGAAGCTAGTGGTGCTGGCTGCAGAAATTGATTGACAAGTTTCATTAGCTATGAATATATTACAAATAAACACCTAGATTACGAGTCTTGCACTAGCCTTAAAAAGCAGCATTGAGAGGTCCCAACGCTGGTTTTTAACGCCCGCTGAAATGACAGGTTTACCACTTACTTTTTTGGTCAGACTCGAAAATACCGCAAATCCACTTACGTCAATTGTGTATCCTATATTTACAATGGGACTTGCATAATGCCGGTATTACAAGTCTGACAAAAAGTGAGCGGTACAGCCTCTCCTGTCAAGACTGATACCACATTTAAAAGTAGTTAAGAGTTTTATGGGCTAACGCCGTAGTATAAAACTCTTAACTACAGTGCTAAAAAGTACACTAACGGGGGGCGTGTTCAAGCGGCGGCCATGATAAGCCGCAACAAAAGGAAGCTCTGCATAGATCTCTAATTCCTAGCTGGCTATCTTCCTTTATACTCATCATTACCTACATAAAAGCGACTACCCTGAATGAGGAAGATCTGCCAAGTTCAATGATGCCAAAAACCTCCAATCTACTTTTCTGAAAGTCCCGCAATCGGCGGTGGTGGTGGATCATAAGAGGCGGCCTAGCAAGAACACCAGTAACATCTCCCCCCCCCCCCCGGTTCTCCGGGGTCAGCAGGATCAGCTCACTCTAGGGCTAACTATAAACTGAATACTTTACAACTCATTGCACAACGGTTTGCACCCATTCTAAATACAGGAGAGCCTAGTTGGGCATACAGGGACAATTATGGAGGCTGTGGTGAGATGGGAGTGCACAGTGCAGGAAGCTATGTCGCAACTCCACCAACGACTCGAGATGGATCTTACCTCCTTTCTCCTTACAGCTTTGGCCCACCGAGTTGTTCCCCAGAAGCGACCTACTGAGCGATCTGGCTCCCTAGACAAGACAGGCTTTGCTCCTGCGCTGACGATGGCCCTGGGCCCTACCGCCACCCCACAGTTCCCTATACGTGGTCGGATTGAGTCCCAGCGATCAGAAATAGCTGTCAGCGATCTCGCGTATAACATAGATACTCTGCCCAGAGCTCTAGGGAGGTCAATGCACGAGCCATGCCACTGCTTACCTTTTGGTCCCTTGATCTTGACGGAGCTCAGAGAACTTTTGCAGCCTGCTAAGATAAGTACTGGGATCAGGGAGATTACATTTCCGATACCTGGGAGACTTTCACACGTATTAATGGCAAAGGACTCTATTGTCCCTAACTACTTGACCTATCACTTGCAAGCAAGTCTGATTCCAGGGGTTATCCAGCTATTCCTAACCCTCAGACTTGGGATTGGATAAAATGAATATGAGACACAGTTTCTCTAACACTTAACCTGGTGTTAGATAACCTTTTCCTGATACTGTCAGAGTCAGCTAAATTGCATTTCCCAGGCGGTCTCACAGACTATTGTTTGAGCATATTTTTTACATCTGTTATCTTATATATGTTGTTTGACTGAGTTATGGCTAAGGTCTTTTTTTATTTTTGCTCTCTTCTATCCAATGGAGCTCATCCAAGCATATTGTTAAGTTAAAATGAGCTTTTTGTTGTCAATGCATATTTCTTTAGTTAACTGTGCTAAGTCTGATACTATTTCCCGCGTAAAACTTGTGCACTAAATCAGAGCTACTTCTATGAAATTTTTTTCAATACAAGCCTTTTTGTACGTAGCGTGCCTAGATATATTTTATCCCCCATTACAATTTCAATGCATAGGAGAGGCTGATATGTACAGTTTGTTACTTGAAACTGCAGATGTACATTAACATTGCTTAAAGGGTATTTTTCAAAGTAGAAGAGTCTACCAGCTACCTATTAAATAGAACATTGTGCCAAGCTAAACCTAACATCACACATTTGCTTTGGGGGATTGTATTCATGTTTGCCCTATCCCTGTTTAGCTAGAGCACAGGTTTAAAGGCTCATACTCAAATATTTAAATATGTAAAATTGCTGGGCCCCCTGCTGCGCCGCCAGCGGCCGAGGCGGTGCGGAGCGGTGTGCACTGCAATGAGGACACTAAGTTAAGTTTGAGTAGTACTGAATACGGGAGCAGGCTCTCTTAAATGTTTTGACCCTGTTCATTAAACACATACCCTATTTACGATACGTGTTCATATGTATAGAGGGCATATTAGAGATAACAGTTACTCTCATAGATTTAAAGATCTTGGCATGCCTTACTTCAGTCTACCCCATACAGAGATCATAGGTAAGCTGATACAGACTCTTTAGATACATCTTTTAATATAATACAAACACCCTGTAGAGCAGATATGATAGTTTTGGGAGAGCTATACCTAAAACTGTACCACCTGTGCAATACACCTGTATATTAGGCCCTAGAGTGTCATAAACATTTTTTTTTTACACACCATGAACTCTCACTCCTGCTGTCTTCTCCTAATTACATAATGAGCCTTCCACTGCAGGAGGACTAAACAAGCGGTTTGTCTAGCCTATACCGCAATCCTATTCACTTTTTAACAACACTAAAACCTGAGGTGTAAAATACCGCATTCATAACTACATACTACCCTAATTATACCTTATGAATAGCGTACCTTAACTTCCCTTATTGTAAGTATTTTTGCAAAACAGTATAATGTTGACCATATCCTATATGTTATCTATCATCCTCATTTAAGCTTGTGATTTTATAGGTCTATAAATTAAAAAAAAAAACCTGAAGTTCACTGTCTGGGATCCAAAAGAGGTCCCCTAACATCTAGGGTAGCCTTCTAACGCTTTATTTTCTTTTTCATTGTGTGAGGCCCAAAAGTGGCCCCACTTACTATTTGGAAGGCTCTTAGCTTCATAGGCGAATAGAATGTTTATTGTTTGTTTATTTAATACTCTACAACTTTGATATGTACAGTTGGAACTGTCTTACTAATTATTTCTTTCTGTATTGACTGCATTAACAAATGCTGTTTGTATGCCATAAATTGAACTTCAATAAAAAAAAAAAAAAAAAAAAGTACACTAACACCCATAAACTATCTATTAACCCCTAAACCGAGGCCCCCCACATTGCAAACACTAAAAAAATATTTTTAACCCCTAATCTGCCGAACCGGACATCACCACCACTATAAAAAATATTAACCCCTAAACCGCCGCACTCCCGCATCGCAAACACTAGTTAAATTTTATTAACCCCTAATCTGCAGTCCCTAACATCGCCGACACCTACCTACATTTATTAACCCCTAATCTGCCGTCCCCAACGTCGCCGCAACTATATTAAATGTATTAACCCCTAAATCTAAGTCTGACCCTAACACCCCCTAACTTAAATATAATTTAAATAAATCTAAATAAAATAACTATCATTGACTAAATTATTCCTATTTAAAACTAAATACTTAGCTATACAATAAACACTAAGCTAGCTACAATATAACTAATAGTTACATTGTAGCTAGTTTAGGATTTATTTTTATTTTACAGGCAACTTTGTATTTATTTTAACTAGGTAGAATAGTAATTAAATATTTATTAACTATTTAATAGCTACCTAGTTAAAATAAGTTCAAATTTACCTGTAAAATAAATCCTAACCTAAGTTGCAATTACACCTAACACATTAAATTAATTACCTAAATTAAATACAATTTAAAAAAAATTATCTAAAGTACGAAAACACCCCCCACTAAATTACAGAAAATAATTACACATTTTTTAAACTAATTACACCTAATCTAATCCCCCTAATAAAATAAAAAAGCCCCCCAAAATAATAAAAAGCCCTACCCTATACTAAATTACAAATAGCCGGGGCGGAGCCAACAGCCGAGCTAGCAAGACGTGACATTTCAGAGCTCCTGACATTTGATCTCAAAATCCTTTATTTTTGACATAACAAGACTCCCTATCTTATTTTTTATTTTATTATCATACTTAGCTCCTAATGTAAACTAGAATCTAGGTTAGCCTGAGGCAAGAATCCCAAGAAATAATCACAGGAACTGTATTAAAGCCTTCTAACTTGCTGAGACGGCGAGATTAAGTGATTAAGTGATATTATCCCTTAGGCCTACTGATGGAGAAGCAAATTGCTTTTGCGCTACAAGAATTAATGCTCTTTATGGACTCCCATCAGCAGGCTCTTATTGCAGAGCTTAGAGCCACCATGGATCCACTACAGGCTACAACACTGACAGAGCCAGTTACGGAGGTAGCCGGTTGCTGTAAACCTGACTTGCTACATCTGAGTGAAGATTCACCTTGGGATACTGAAGAGTCAAGCGCTATAGTAAAAGTAAGTCCCAACTTCGAGGTGGAGGAACAGACAGACATGGACGGCCGGATCAGCAACTCACAATTCTCCTTTATTCACACAGGGCCTGCGCCACACACCGTAGCTCAGCAAGAACTCTCGCTGATACAGCAGACCAGATCTAGCCGAATGTGCTTGCTACGAGTAACAGTCCACACTCCCTCCAACACTGTGAAGACAGTCCACTCCTGAGGTCCTCCTTCAGTTGCCGAAGCTTCGTTAAATGCGAGAGCGGGGTCAATAGACATGTGGAGTGCAGGGAGCTGCAATACAGACATCCGAGAACCGTAGCAGTCCATTCTACAGGCTCGCTGAACCTATCATCCGACATTTAGGACTCCTTGGGCTACACAGTGGACGGACCTCCATCTTGCCTCTGTACGTCATAACAAAGATAATCCTGTGGACGTCTCAATCTTCAAGACATCCAACGCGGAGCATCCTCTTCAAACGAAGTCCAACATAAGAATGAAGGTTCCTTTAAATGACGTCATCCAAGATGGCTTCCCTTGAATTCCGATTGGCTGATAGAATTCTATCAGCCAATCGGAATTAAGGTAGAAAAAATCCTATTGGCTGATGCAATCAGCCAATAGGATTGAAGTTCAATCCTATTGGCTGATCCAATCAGCCAATAGGATTGAACTGGCATTCTATTGGCTGATTGGATCAGCCAATAGAATACAAGCTCAATCCTATTGGCTAATCGCATCAGCAATAGCATTTTTTCTACCTTAATTCCGATTGGCTGATAGAATTCTATCAGCCAATCGGAATTCAAGGGATGCCATCTTGGATGACGTCATTTAAAGGAACCTACATTCTTCAGTTGGACTTCATTTGAAGATAATGCTCTGCGTCAGATGTCTTGAAGAGGAAGCCGCTCCGTGCCGGATGAAGATAGAAGATGCCGCCTGGATGAAGACTTCTGCCCGTCTGGAGGACCTCTTCTTCCAGGCTTCGATGAAGACTTCTGCTCGTCTGGAGGACCACTTTGCCCAGCTTCGTTGAGGACTTCGGCCCGGCTGGGTGAAGACTTCTCAAGGTAGGGTGATCTTCAAGGGGTTAGTGTTAGGTTTTATTAAGGGGGTATTGGGTGGGTTTTAGAGTAGGGTTGGGTGTGTGGGTGGTGGGTTTTAATGTTGGGGGTATTGTACTTTTTTTTACAGGTAAAAGAGCTGATTACTTTGGGGCAATGCCCCGCAAAAGGCCCTTTCAAGGGCTATTTGTAATTTAGTATAGGGTAGGGCTTTTTATTATTTTGCGGGGCTTTTTTATTTTATTAGGGGGATTAGATTAGGTGTAATTAGTTTTAAAAACTTGTAATTATTTTCTGTAATTTAGTGTTTTTTTCCCCCCCGTACTTTAGATAATTTTATTTAATTGTATGTATGTATGTATTGGGTACTTGTAAAGCTCGGCTAATCACCCATAAGGGTCTCAAGGCGCTGCTCATTTTATCGACCTTGGAAGGATGAGTGGACGTTGCCGGGGAACGAACCTGCAAACCTTGAGTTGCTAAAGAGCTCAGCCACAGTGCCTTAGCATGCTGAGCTATCTGTCCGACTTAGTTTAGGGAATTAATTTAATTATAGTGTTAGGTGTAATTGTAACATAGATTAGGTTTTATTTTACAGGTAAATTTGTCTTTATTTTAACTAGGTAGCTATTAAATAGTTAATAACTATTTAATAGCTATTGTACCTAGTTAAAATAAATACAAAGTTGCCTGTAAAATAAAAATAAATCCTAAGCTAGCTACAATGTAACTATTAGTTATATTGTAGCTAGCTTAGGGTTTATTTTATAGGTAAGTATTTAGTTTTAAATAGGAATAATTTAGTTAATGATAGTTATTTTATTTAGATTTATTTAAATTATATTTAAGTTAGGGGGGTGTTAGGGTTAGACTTAGATTTAGGGGTTAATAAATTTAATATAGTGGTGGCGACGTTGGGAGCGACAGATTAGGGGTTAATAAATGTAGGTAGGTTGCGGCGACATTGGGGGTGGCAGATTAGGGGTTAATAAATATAATGTAGATGTCGGCGATGTTGGGAGCGGCAGATTAGGGGTTCATAAGTATAATGTAGGTGGCGGCGGTGTCCAGAGCGGCAGATTAGGGGTTAATATTATAATGTAGGTTGCGGCGATGTTGGGGGCGGCAGATTAGGGGTTAATAAGTGTAATATTAGGGGTGTTTAGATTCGGGGTTCATGTTAAGGTGTTAGGTGCAGACATAAAAAGTATTTGCCCATAGGAATCAATGGGGCTGCGTTAGGAGCTTTACGCTGCTCTCCCCCATTGATTCCTATGGGGAAATCGCGCACAAGCACGTTTTGCCAGCTCACCGCTACCGTAAGCAGCGCTGGTATTGAGGTGAGATGTGGAGCTAAATTTTGCTCTCCGTTCACTTTTTTGCGGCTTACGCCGGGTTTGTAAAAACCCGTAATACCAGCGTTGTCTGTAGGTGAGCGGTGAGGGAAAACTGCTCGTTATCACCGCACAGCATTACCGACAAAACTCGTAATTTAGGCGAAAGTGTTTGTTTAGATTTTTTTAATTAATCATTTGTATTCAATATGCATTTAACAGTTGAAACAAACGCTTATATTTCTCCCATATACTTCAATGGAGTACAAAAAGTGTGTGTGTGGGGGGGAACTAACACTAAACAATTTGAGCAAAACTGATAGCATTTTCTCAACTGCGCTAACCTTAAAGGGACATAATACTCATATGCTAAATCACTTGAAACTGATGCAGTATAACTGTAAAAAGCTGACAGGAAAATATCACCTCACCATCTCTATGTAAAAAAAGAAGATATTTTACCTCACAATCTCCTCAGCTCAGCAGAGTAAGTTCTATGTAAAAACTTATACTCAGCTGCTCCCAGCTGCAGGTAAAATATAAATAAAAAATTAAGAAATTAACAGCAGCCAATCAGCATCAGCAGTGCTGAGGTCATGAACTCTTTTACTGTGATCTCATAAGATTTGACTTAACTCTCATGAGATTTCATTGTAAACTTCCTTTAAACTGAATAGGGGAATAACATGAGAGTGCACAAAACTCATCCCTTCGGCTGTCCCGGGACAGACATACTAATATGCTGCTTAGAAATCATTTACAATGGGATGTGGCTACTGAGGAACTTTTGAGGTAAAATTTCTTTCTTTTTTACATAGAGAGATGTTCAGGTGATATTTTCTAGTCAGCTTTTTACAGCTATGCTACATCACTTTCAAGTGTTTAAACATTTGGGTATTATTACCCTTTAAGTGAAAATATTAATATTCACATAAAAGAACATGTTCTGTTTATTCATTAATACATATTTTTTATATATATATATATATATATATATATATATATAAAAATATATATATATATATGTGATGTTTTTTTAGTAAAATATATATACTTTAACATAAAGAGAGAGAACAGTTACCATAAAAAGTAATTCCGTTAAAGAAGGACAAAGGTTGCACACATGATTAACAGCGTTTATTTACCTAAATGAAAAATAGGGAGCAAGAGAGGGAGTCCTCTCTCTACCCTAGAGCACAAACACACACACAAAATTAAACATAAGATAAAAGTCCAGCACAAAGCTGAGAGGCTGACTGAAAATCTCAATACAATATACCCATATCAAAGTAAATGCACATATTTGCAAATGCATTGTAAATGCAAGAAATAAGGCAGGCTGGCTAACTCTACCAAAAACACAGCAAATACAAGAAGTTAAAGCTGTACATAGGGGCCCCTAAGTATAATTAATGAAGTCCGTATAGAACCAGATATGTATCTGAAGCAGTCACTCAAGTGTCATACGACACGCTCCGGAAGTACAAGTGGCAGTCTATATATCCAAATTCAGCCTCAAAAAATCCAAAAGCACCAGCAGTCTATTGAAGGTGAATGAGATTTAAATGTACAAGACACTGAGGCATGAAGGGAGTGCAAGACTAATGCAAGCCGTACCTGACCTCATATGAACATCGTCCCCTATTCGAAAGGATAAACTCAGGTCCCTTTCCTTGATGGGGTGCACAGATGGTGGGTAGGTCAGCGTCTTCACTTGCCGTTCAGATTCCCCGCCTAATGGATGGACTGCAGCAGCTCTCAGCTGTGTCGGACGTAGTGACTACGTCATTGAACTCCAAAGCATGACGCATTTTGGCACTCCCACAAAGGGTTGGATCAGGGTCTTCATCTCTCTTTATATTTAAGTATCTATTTTGGGACTGCTTGCACCATTGATAGTGTAATAGATGTTTACAGTGCACCTCTTTTTATTTTTATTTTCATTTTCTGTACTATATACAGTATATATATGTATGTATATATATATATATATATATATATATATATATATATATATGCATATCTACTTATAAATACTTAGAACATATTTTCCTATGTGAGAAACATTGAAATGTGAAATATTTACACTAAAAGCACAGTGTAACACTTTATTAAATATGAATATTGTATAAAAATGATAACATGTTTTCAGCTACTTGATTGCAAGGGTGTATATATTTCTACATATGTATACATATGTATTTATGTGTATGTATATATATGTATATATATATATATATATATATTTATATATTTGTCTGTAAATACATATATACACATATAAATACCCACAGTATCTCACAAAAGTGAGTACACCCCTCACATTTTTGTAGATATTTTATTATATCTTTTCATGTGACAACACTGAAGAAATGATACTTTGCTACAAAGTAAAGTAGTGAGTGTACAGCCTATATAACAGTGTAAATTTGCTGTCCCCTCAAAATAGCTCAACACATAGCCATTAATGTCTAAACCGTTAGCAACAAAAGTGAGTACACCCCTAAGTAAAAATGTCCAAATTGGGCCCAGTTAGTCATTTTCCCTCCCCGGTGTCATGTGACTCCCTAGTGTTACAAGGTCTCAGGTGTGAATGGGGAGCAGTTGTGCTTAATTTGGTGTTATCGCTCTCACACTCTCTCATACTGGTCACTGGAAGTTCAACATGCACCTCATGGCAAAGAACTCTCTGAGAATCTGAAAAAAAGAATTGTTGCTCTACATAAAGATGGCCTAGGCTATAAGAAGATTGCCAATACCCTGCAATACAGTGGGCAAGACCATACAGGGGTTTCACAGGACAGGTTTCACTCAGAACAGAACTCATCATGGTCGACCAAAGAAGTTAAGCACATGCTCAGCGTCATATCCAGAGGTTGTCCTTGGGAAATATACGTATGAGTGCTGCCAGCATTGCTGCAGAGGTTGAAGGGGTGGTGGTCAGCCTGTCAGTGCTCAGACCATATGCCGCACACTACATCAAATTGGTCTGCATGGCTGTCATCCCAGAAAGAAGCCTCTTCTATGATGATGCACAAGAAAGGCTGCAAACAGTTTGCTTAATACAAGCAGACTAAGGACATGGATTACTGGAACCATGTCCTGTGGTTTGATGAGACCAAGATAAACGTATTTGGTTCAGATGGTGTCAAGCATGTGTGGCGGCAACCAGGTGAGGAGTACAAAGACAAGTGTGTCTTGCCTACAGTCAAGCATGGTGGTGGGAGTGTTATGGTCTGGCACTGGGGAGCTACAGTTCATTGAGGGAAACATGAATTCCAACATGTACTGTGACATACTGAAGCATAGCTGTCAGGGTGCCAGGAATGAGACTGAGACGAGAAGTGCAAAAATAATCACACCTTTATTAATAGCAAAAAATAATAAAGTCAAATAACAAGCCAGGAATCAAAGCCAGAGCTGGTAGTCAGACGAGCCGAGTCAGGAGCCAAAGCGAATAGTCAGCGAGCCGGAATCAGGAACAAGGAGAACAGCAAAGTCAGGAACAAGCCAGGGATCAGGAACCAGTAAGGACGTCAAACAGCCAGGTAATACACAGGAGCTCTCACAAACAATTCTGAGACAACGCAAGGGCAAAGCATACTGAACAGAGGCCCTTTAAATAATAAGTGATGACATCACAATTCTGAGACTGCATCCTGTCTCACACAGAGGATGTACACCAGTCTGGCCATAAAAGGAAGTGCAGGAAATGAGCAGCATCACACAGTATGCACCAGACAGCAAGAGAGGTGAGTAAAATGGCTGCCAGTCACACATGGCGAACAAAACAGGGAAAAAACCCTGACAATAGCATGATCCCCTCCCTTTGGAGACTGGGCCACAGGGCAGTATTCCAACATGATAATGACCCCAAACACACCTCTGGCGACCACTGCCTTGCTAAAGAAGCTGAGGGTAAATGTGATAGACTGGCCAAGCATGTCTACAGAACTAAACCCTATTGAACATCTGTGGGGCATCCTCAAATGGAAGGTGGGAGAGTGCAAGGTCTCTAACATCCACCAACTCTGTTATGTAATCATGGAGGAGTGGAGGAGGACTCCAGTGGCAACCTGTAAAGCTCTGGTAAACTCCATGCCCAAGAGGGTTAAGGCAGTGCTGGAAAATAATGGTGGCCACACAAAATATTGACACTTTAGGCCCAATTTGGACATTTCCACTTAGGCATCTACTCACTTTTGTTGCCATCGGTTTAGACATTAATGGCTGTGTGTTGAGTTATTTTGAGGGGACAGCACATTTACACTGTTATACAGGCTGTGCACTCACTACTTTACATTGTAGCAAAGTGTCATTTCTTCAGTGTTGTCACATTAAAATATATAATAAAATATTTACAAAAATGTGAGGGGTGTACTCACACTTGTGAGATACTGTAGGTACCAACAGACACACACACACACACACATATATATATATATATATATATATATATATAAAGTAATGAAGAGTGCACTCGCCAGGACTTTTCAAAATTTTATTCCAAATATGTGAACGTTTTCACATATTTGGAATAAAACTTTGAAAAGTCCTGGCGAGTGCACTCTTCATTACTTTCTATTTACCTATCTGTTGCACCCTGGGCATGTGATTTGGATTTCTGGAGTGCTTGTCTACTTTGAACTTTATATATATATATAACAACATAAGAGAACTGACTCGCCGGGTCTTATGAAGCAAGTATTGTTTAATACATCAAAAAAATGTGTGACGTTTAGGTCTGAGGACGGGGCTAACAACCCCGAAAAGTCACACATTTTTTTGATGTATTAAACAATACTTGCTTCATAAGACCTGGCGAGTGCGTTCTCTTATGTTGTTTTGTTTACCTGTTTTTGAATGCACCCAGGGCATGCTGTTTAGTGGAAAGTGAGTGCTGAGCCCACAACGGATTTTATATATATATATATATATATATATATATATATATATATATATAAATATTTATATGTATCTCAATTTTCAAGCCCTTGCAAGCATTTTTTTGTCTAACACCTTAGATCTCAAATCTTTGAGCCCTTATTACTTTTTAATGCAATTTTTTTCCAATATGTTTTATTAGATGGTATTGTTATGAGTGTAACTGTACTTTCTAAATGTAATTTTGATTGTGCTATCCTGAAGCTTGTTAAATTCAATTGCTCTTGAGCAAAATGGTTTACTTTCAACTTGTAATGCGTGCGCTATTTTTAACACAGTCAAACAGCCGTGATAAACCCAATATCGCTCACATGCAATAGTTAGTTCGCCACTCGTAATCTGGCCCTATGTTAGCTGCAATCGTAGTACTTAAATAAATACATTTTCTTACAAGTTCATGCTTTAAATAATAAAATAATAATTGTTGCTTAGCCCAGGGGTGGGGAACCCATTTGAGATTGTGGGGAATATTTATCAAGCCATCAACCACAAATACGCTGGAATTCCTCAGCGTAATTGTGGCGAGCTTGATTTGACCTAGTTATCAAAACCCACACACCAGCAAAAGTTGACATCTGTGACGAAAACATACGATCCACCCGTCTCAATCCGACACAGATCGATGCTTACGTCATTACAGATGTTCCGGATACACATTCGGCACTATTTTACACTTTTTTTACGCTTGCGGCTCTTTTCCGGCCCAGCGTACCTGGCTTTCAATCCGCCACACTGGAGGCCATGGATGCAATAGGAATCAATGGGAGTCTGAAAGCAGCGAAAGCTTATGTTCGATGCTGCCAGATATCCCATTGATTTCTATGGTTGAAAACCAGTAACGTTTAAACCCAACATAAGCCCAGAGTCTAAACACCCCTAATCTGCCGCCCCAACACTGTCGCAACTAAATAAAGTTATTAACCCCATCCCGCCCCTCCCGGACCCCGCCACCACCTAAATAAACATATTAATCCCTAAACCTCTGGCCCCCCACATCACTACCATTAACTAAACCTATTAACCTCTAAAACGCCAGCACCCCACATCACCATAAATGAAATTAAGCTATTAACCCCTAAACCTAACAACTCGCTAACTTTACATTAAAATTACAACATCCCTATCTTATAATAAATTAAAACTTACCTTTAGAATTAAAATAAACGATATTAAACTATTAATTAACCTACCCTAACTATTATACTAAAATTACATTAAACTAGCAATTAAATTAACTATATTACATATTAAAAAAAACTAACCCTACTCAAATTATTTAAATCTACTATTAAAAATTACTAAATTACAAAAAAAAAATCAACACTAAGTTACAAAAAATTAAAAACACTTAATTACGAAAAAAACCAAACCACAGTATCAAAAATAAAAACGAATTACACCTAATCTAATAGCAGTATCAAAATAAAAAAGCCCCACAAAAATAAAAGAAAAACCCTAGCCTACAATAAACTACCAATGGCCCTTATAAAATTGAGCTCACATCCTATTGGCTAATTGGAACAGCTAATAGGATTTTAGCGGCTCTAATCCTATTGCCTAATTGGAACCTTTCAGCTTATAGGAATGCAAGGGACGCCATCTTGGATGATGTCACTTGCATTCAAGTTCCAGTTTACGGTGGCGACCGTATTGAAGAGGAGCTCCATGCCGGATGTCTTCAGGATGGACCCGCTCTGCGCCGGATGGATGAAGATAGAAGAGGCCGTCTGGGTGAAGACTTCGTCGTCTGGATGAAGATGGAAGAGGCTGCCCGGATGAAGACTTCTTGCCTCCCGAATGAAGACAGAAGAGGCCGTCTGGATGATGACTTCGCCGGCTGGATGAAGATGGATGTCCGGACTTCGATAACTGTAAGTGGATCGTCAGGGGTTAGTGTTAGGTTTATTTAAGGGTTTTTTGGGTGGGTTTTATTTTTAGAGTAGGGTCTGGGCATGTAAAAAGAGCTAAACGTCCTTTTAAGGGCAATGCCCATACAAATGCCCTATTCAGGACAGTGGGGAGCTTAGGTTTTTTAGATAGGCTTTTTATTTGGGGGGGTTGGTTGGTTGGGTGGTGGGTCTTTCTGTTGGTGGGTATTTGTAATTTTCTTTTCAGGTAAAAGAGCTGATTTCTTTGGGGCAATGCCCTGCAAAAGGCCCTTTCAGGGGCCATTGGTAGTTTATTGTAGGCTAGGTTTTTTTTTTATTTTGGTGGGCTTTTTTAGTTTGATAGGGCTATTAGATTAGGTGTAATTCATTTTTATTTTTGATACCATGGTTTGTTTTTCGTAATTTAGTGTTTTTTATTTTTTGTAACTTAGTGTTTATTTTTTTGTAATTTAATATTTTTTAATAGTAGATTTAAATAATTTGAGTATTAATATGTAATATAGTTAATTTAATTGGTAGTTTAATGTAATTTTAGTATAATAGTTAGGGTAGGTTAATTAATAGTTTTGAATTAGTTTCTTTTAATTCTACAGGTAAGTTTTAATTTATAATAAGATAGGGATGTTGTAATTTTAATGTAAAGTTAGCAGGTTGTTAGGTTTAGAGGTTAATAGGTTTAGTTAATGGTAGTTATGTGGGATGCCAGAGGTTTAGGGGTTAATATGTTTATTTAGGTGGCGGTGGGGTCCGGGAGCGGTGGGATAGGGGTTAATAACTTTATTTAGTTGTGGCGGTGTCAGGGCGGCAGATTAGGGGTGTTTAGACTTGGGGCTTATGTTAGGGTGTTAGGTGTAAACGTTACTGGTTTTCAACCATAGAAATCAATGGGAAATCGGGCAGCATCAAACATAAGCTTTCGCTGTTTTCAGACTCCCATTGATTCCTAAGGCATCCGCAGCCTCCAGTGTGGCGGATTGTAGGCTTTGATAACTAGGTCGAATCAAGCTTGCCACAATTACGCTGCGGAATTCCAGCATATTTGCGGTTGACAGCTTGATAAATATCCCCCTTGGTGATAATATTCTTAAAAAAAATTCCCAGTGGCACATTTTTACCAGACATGTGCATTTGTTTCGTTACAAATATACAAAATACAGATATTAATTTCGTTCTTACAATTTTAATATCTGAACAAATGCACCAACTAATTAAAAGAAAACAAATATATACTAATGAAATTCATTAGTATATCTTAGTTTTCTTTAAATTAGCTAGTAAGCGGGGGGGGGGGGAGCCTTGCTAATCCCAAGCCTTCTTCATTGAGTCCAGGGTTGTGCTAATAGGAGGCTAAAGCAGTGGATTCCAGAGCATGCACTAAAGGAGTCCTTTAGCACAGGCTTTGGGATTAGCCTCAATAAGGCCCTAATGATCAAAGATTCTCCAGCTTGGAGAGAAATTGTAGTTCAGACTTCACAGGGAATGAATTCACTGAATGCTCAAATGAAGAAGGGTGGAACTCTCTATTTCTGTATGTAAAGTAAAGAGTAGCTTAGTGCAATAAAGAATTGCATGATATGAGAGTTTTGTTACACTTACACTTTGTGATTTGTATGTTATATTACTTTATATTTCAGATTGGGTCCTTTCAGTATTATGGCATTTAAAGGGACATTCTGGTCAAAATTCAAATGCACATAGATAAATTACATCTTGAAGAGAAACATATTTACAATATACATGTATTGGCAAAAATGCTTCTAGTAAAAGTTATCACTGTTTTAGTGTTAATATTTTTCTCTGCACATGCATGTGAAGCATAGCTAGATATTCTCAGTGCCCCAGAAATTTAAATACTGCAGCTGCTCAGAGCACCAGTGGGGCTTTATATCATGTCAGCATTTAATACATTGAATCATACCAGGTGGTACAAGCACTTTAGGCTCTCTGAGCAAGTGCTGTGTTTAAAATGCTGGTGCATGGTGCATACTTAAATACACTTTTGAAACAGCTATAGCTTTTATTAGAAGCCGTTTTGCTAATACATGTATATTACAAAATGCTTCTGTTCAAAACTGAAATGCATCTATGTGGTTTCCAATTTTGGCTGAAATGTCTCTTTAAGCTTTGCACTTTCTCTTTCATATCTTAATACATTTATATTTTGATTCAACAGTGATTTTACAAATTCTGTTTATGTTTTGAAAGTTTCTGTGTTTAACATATTGGGATCATACTTTGTATATTTCTATGTATTTGGTCCATTATAAATTATACTGACGGTTTCGGAAAGTGGGAGGGACAGGGCATGATGTCTGAAATCTTTTAGAGTAATTTGAGCTGGCTTAGTGTTTAGTGAATGCAAGTGAAACATTATGTTAGGTTTGCTCATGCTCAGAAGAGGCAGAATACAATTTAAGTTCAAAACGTGTTAGCCCTCTCATCTCCCTGAGGGCAGAGGCTACACTAAGACATTTTAGGTGATCATTTTGCAAGAAAATAATTAGGTTGTTTTCTATTTTTTAACACAATCTATTTCTTGTTATGTTTACTTTGATTTAACATAATTGTATTTTCTAAAAGAGCACTCTCTCATATCCCTTTAAGACAGACACACCTTGGGCCCCATTTAATAGAGGTCGGACAAGGTTCGCTGCCGTGAACCTGTACACCTGGCCTCGCCCCTTGCTGCTCACGGCTGTGCGATTGGATCAGTGGTGGATAGGTTAAGTACTCTGCTACTTAATTAACGTTTCAAGCTCATTCATGCAAGCCGGAAATGCTGGGACCCTGAATCTGTTTTCACAGCTTGATAAATGGCACCCCTTGTCTCAACATAATTGTTTGGTATTAAGTGTTGAAAATACATTTAATAAATTGTCTTTAAAAGGAGGTGGGTAAAAATAAAAATTACCCCTCCCTGACAACATCTCGGCACTTCCTATCGGCACCACAGACCACCTAACCAAGGACTACCTTACCCCAAAATCTAAACTCCTACTGCACCACCACGTCTTGTCCTAACACCCTGGAACATTCGCGACTCTGCTTACTGGAGTGTTTAGCTCCCACCACTGATTCATAAAGTAACTTCAGTTAGATGTAGCAGGGTTTGAATGTTGCTGTTCTCAGGAGTGCAATACAAATAAAGTAATAACAACAATAAGAATAAGAATAAGAAGATGATACTGTGCTGAATAAACACATTTTTCTTATCATGCTTGTGGAGATGTTTCTGTGTTTATCAATATAGCCTATGTACATAAAAGGGACATACTGTAGTGTATTTTTCATCCTACAGTGTGTTAAGCTCATTGGAAAATGCTGCTTTTGGTTTATTATTCCTAAATTGAGAGCTTCTAAGTACAGTTTTGAAGCTGGATACTGGATACTGAATACTGGATTTTTATATCAGTATCAGTGCATATTCTTCTTTATAGTAGTGTCTATTACATGCAGTTACATGAAAATTAGTGTATACTGTCCCTTTAAACCACCACCATAATGAAAAATGCCAATATTGGCCTTGTCTTACAGAGTGATAGAGATAAGATAAGCAGGTCTGCTCTTCCTGCAGGTTTAGTTCATTTGATGTATGCTTGTGCTTTAAAATACTGTGTGGGAATATAAAGAAAAAGTAGCAAGTTTCAATAACAAAGTAAACCTTAACAAGCATTTCCCCATGTATCACTTTACAGCTGGCAAAACAAGTCATTGGAATCACATAAAGGAGAAGCACATTTTCTGGTACAGTTTGCCTTTAATAAACCATTGTCAATTGTGAACCAACAAATGTATTTCCTAAAATTGAAAGGAATTATTTTTTTATTTTTTTTGGTTAGTGTGCCTTCTATAGCCATTTAAATTATTGCTGATTGTATTTAGTTTGAATTAACTCACATTTCTCTTAGCGAAGTGCATCTGCAGTGTCATAACTGCCAGAAAATATAATTATCAGCAGCATTTTAGGATCTCACCCACACTGGAGGAGATAACACTAAGAGTTGCAGAGTAGTCAGATCTGGTGGTTAATACAGGGCCTGAGACAAGCAGTGTGTGGCTGCAGAGATTACATCCAATCTCATACCTCCTTTGGTTTTATCAGTTCTCACTTGTGAAAGGTCCCATCCAACCTTCGCTAAGGTCACCAAATAAATTACATGCAGGCCTGGAAAGATGTCACTTATGGTTGGCTGTGAGATGCCATTAATTATGTAGGGTGCTTTCAACAGACTACAAATCAGTTCAGATAAGCAAAACTCTTTGTTGGAGATAAATATATATAATGGAACTACAGATGTCTTTTGCTTTGTATCTTTGTAAGTAGCAACTTTTCTTCTCACATACAAGGTTTTGTTACATATGGTTTTATTTATTTGTTCCCTGTGCGGGGCATGGTTCGTATGGTTTATAATAGTACAGTGTAATTACCCTTTTTTCACACTGTAACAAAATTGGGTTTATTTTTCAAAGATGCATAAAAAGAAGTTACATTCACTATTTATTTATTTTATAATAATAATACATGTAGGGATAGATTACAAGTGGAGCGCTAAATATCGCTTGCATGCAAGCGATATTAGCGCTCCACTTGGTAATACCAGTGCATGATAATGTGCGCTGGTATTACAAGTTAATCGGAATGTGAATACGAGCTCATGTTCACATTCAGCTAGATTACAAGTTTGTGCGTTCATCTTTTAACGCTGAAAATATGGTATTTTCAGCGTTAAAACAGCACCGCAAGCCTTTTAGCCTGTAACGCAACGTCAGTACTGCACTTGTAAAAATGACATTTCTTCATCGGATTCCCATAGCGTTGGTATTATGAGTTTTGCGGTGAGGCTAAAAAACCTGCGTTACACCCTAAAACGACAAGATCCGTAATGCCATCGAAAGTCAGTAGTTATACATTTTACGCTACAAATCTGTTACATAAAACTCATAACTAAAGTGTTACAAAGTACACTAACACCCATAAACTACCTATTAACCCCTAAACCGAGGCCCTCCCGCATCGCAAACACTATAATAAATTTATTAACCCCTAATTTGCCGCTCTAGACATCGCCACCACTAATAAAATTTATTAACCCCTATTCCGCTGCTCCCCAGCATCGTCACCACTATAATAAAGTTATTAACCCCTAAACCGCTGCCCTACCGCATCGCAAACACTATTTAAATATTATAAACACCTAATCTGCCATCCACCCTCGTCACCCCCACTATAATAAACCTATTAACCCCTACACTGCAAGCCCCACTACAAAATATACTAAATTAAACTATTAACCCCTAAACCGAAAGCCCCCACATTGCAATAAACTAAATTAAACTAGTGACCCCTAAACCTAACGCCCCCCTAACTTTATATTAAATTTACAATTTCCCTATCTTAAATTAAATTAAAACATACCTGTCAATGGGGCGGAGCTAGCCGCGGCCAAGATGGCAGCTTGAATTGGGAGCTCTGGTCTGAGAGATCGGCTAAAGCCCTAAAACCACCGCCATGTCCTAGGTCAGGGTGCAGAAAAAGAGATGTTATACTCCCTAAAGGTGTGAGATATCGATAGACCCAGCTAAAATGCTCTGCATTATACCAGAAGGCAGACCGCACTCGGCGGCGGCCAGATACAGATACATGTGGATGGGGCCTACATATTACAAAAATCTGCTCCAGCAACATTTCAGCACAGCCAAATGGGAATTCGACTGACAGATCACACACTCTCTACCTATTTTTACCTCCGGTGGGCTCGGTGTTCCCAGAGCTATAATCTACAGGCGGGCCACATCAACTTAAGCTAATATAAACCCTATATACGCTGGCAAGATAAGACGTCAGAGACTGAGTAGCGGATAGCTCTTTCAAATCAGTGAGCTAGGTATACTCCGGAATCATGGACATAGAGATCTCTCTTTTGAGAGCACTGTGTGCTCGGTTTGATGACCATCGGGCGGACCTAGTCCACACGCTCCATACCGCTATGACATCCGCCTCCATTATGGGTCCCATTACAGTCCTCCATGCTTCCAGCTCTGATTCCCTACCTGATCTCCTGGTTGAGTGCAGCTGTATGCCGTCCACCGCGAGCCTTGACACTCCCGCTAAGCCCACTCTTCAAAGAGTACAGGAGCCGGATCACTCCCCACAGTTCTTAGCTTCAGTGATTTTGGAAGGCCTGCAGCCCGGACACTGTGCAGATTTGCCCACAGGCTGTGAGGTGGAGCAACAGGATACGGACACTTGCGGTTCTCGAACACTGCTTGCAGATGGCAGCAGAAGCCTTAGATCCGTGAAGAGTGATAATCGCAAGACCTTTTCAGAAAACTTTCATCAAAGTGCACAGCCATTGCCCCCTCATAATCGGATCCCTGGGAACCTGATAATCACAGAACCGATGCCATGTCTCCTTCGATATTATAGAGGGTTATCCCAAATGCTGGGAGGCACTGACAGTAAACCTAATCGGGACTCTGTGAAATTGGGTATAGGGTAAATCACCCCAGATCCCCAGACAGTGATTGTACAAGTGTGGATTAGGTTTATTTAAATTGTTTAACCACTTTGCCCTCACTGTTGGACGTTACTGGATACTCATCTTGCAATAGCTCTCCAAATGACGAGTTTCTACTCTGAGATTTAGGAAATTATACTTTTTATAAGCCTTGTTAATGTTTTTATGTTTCCTGTAATATATTTAAAATTAGCCTAACATTACTTGTCATTTTAGCATGAGTGAATATGTTTTTATATGCTCCCTCTATCTGAGCACAAAGGGTTTGTTAAATATTATTACGTTCTTGCTAAGAAATAGACATTTGCCCTAACTAAACCAATCCCAAGTGGCACCTCCCTAACTAACTATCACTTAAGAACATATGGTATTTATTTCAATGCAGCTTGCTACTGGGTCTTATATACACATTAGCAGGTTACCATATCACTCTGACTCATAACACATAGTTTATATCATACCCTTGCCCCCACTGCTCAGCAACATATACCCATTAAGCTTTCAATTCATACGAAGTGCTACTTGATTTACTTATTTACCCATCCACTAACATTGAAGTTTTAATCTCTAGGATTATTATCTTTCAATCTCCACTCCTACCCTTACCCTACCTACAAAGTGGGACATCTGTTGTCACAATATGTTCTCTGTTGGTTAATTGAATGTATGCCTGATAACTTCCTTACTAGGTTACACAAGTACTTCTAGGTATGGATCTGTTTATAAACTAACGTTTGTTGAAAGGGGATGATGGCTGTAACTGTTCAAGAAGACCTAATGGCTTTTACATATTCTAATTAGCTCTCAGTCTCTGACACATAACTGACAGCCAAGCGAAATAGTACACAATGAAGCCCCTCAACAGTAACCGAGCTCAAGTTGATATAAGAGTATTCATAGGATTTTTTGGGGGAGATATAACAACCTGCTTGGTACTCTCAGCAGTAAGCTTTACAGTAGCTTACAGCTCATGTTAGTAGTAACCCTTCTGAATTAATCTAACCCATTTATAGCCTATACACCACCCAGTTTCATTAAGATCCCCCCTCTCCCCCAAGACAAACCCTACATGTCCAGTAGCTATCTCATTCATCCCACGCCCCTCCCTAGAATATATAAATCCACCTCACTGTTAATATAGATACTGCCGGGCCGTGTTCACTGGGAAGGCACGGCTAGGCATAACTCTGATTTTGGCCTAGGATTTATCAGCAGGGGCTAACAGTACACATAAGTAGAGATACCTGTCTATATTCATCTAGGATTTTCACATACCTCATAAACCCCCCCCTGTTTCCATCCTTGTTGGTAAGCTACTCTTACTCTTGCTCCTATCCTGGCTTAGCTTAACACACGGTGTAAGTAGTGGGCAATCCTATTTCATAGTATATTTCATGGCTTTGGGTCCTTGAGTTACCTACCTATCCAATATGCTAACTGGCTCCGCCCCCCCACCCTTCTTTTTTTATTATCAAGCGGCTCCTGCCCGCTGTAACCCCCCCTCCCATTAAAATATAGAGCTACCCCCTCCCTAGCCTCAACTGTTCCCGTATTGATATTTGAATCTTCTTCTCATAGTGCCAGGGGAGGACCTTTCAAGTATATATTATTCTCATGTTGCTCTATGAAAAAACTGAAGTCTTCCTATGAAACAGCCCACACCTCATAGTTATGCATTTGATATCTCAATATGTTACACTGCTAATTATACAATGTCTTTACTCTTCTGTATCTTTTTTTTAAGGGCATACCTTATGTAATGTATCTGTTCATGACTTCAATAAAAATTTATTTAAAAAAAAAAAAAAACATACCTGTCAAATTAAAAAAAAACTAAGTTTAAACTAACAATTAAACTAATATAACTATTAAACTAAAATTAAATTATCAATGAACTCAAAATAAAATACGCATTAAAAAAATCCGAACACTACTCTAAAAATTACAAACTACTAAGTTACAAAAAATAACAAATACTAAATTACGGAAAATAACAAACGCAATTATCAAAAATAAAAAAGGATTACACCTAATAGCCCTATCAAAATAAAACAATAAACTACCAATGGCCCTTAAAAATAGGGCCTTTTGTGGGGCATTGCCCCAAAGATATCAGCTCTTTTACCTGTAAAAAAAACACAATGACCCATCCAACATTAAAACCCACCACCCAACCAACCCCCCAAAATAAAAAACCTAATTCTAAAAAAACCTAAGCTATCCATTGCCCTGAAAAGGGCATTTGTATGGGCATTGCCCATACCCTAAACTAAAAAAAAAACATACCCAAAAAACCCTTAAAAAAACCAACACTAACCCCCGAAGATCCACTTCCAATCTTCATCCCGGAGTTGAAGTCCTCATCCAGGCGGCAAGAAGTCTTCATCCAGGCGGCCTCTTCAATCTTCATCCCGGCATTGAAGTCCTCATCCAAGCGGCGAGAAGTCTTCATCCAGGCGGCCTCTTCAATCTTCATCCAGGCAGCAATTCGAATTATTCAATAGAATGAGAGCTGCTTAAATCCTATTGGCTGATTTGAGTAGCCAATAGGATTTTAGCAGCGCTAATTCCTATTGGCTGTTTCAAATTTTTCAGCCAATAGGAATGCAAGGGATGTCATCTTGAATTGCGTCCCTTGCATTGAAGATTCAGTGTACGGCGGCGACCGTATGTAGAGGATGCTATGCGTCGGATGTTTTCAGGATGGACCCGCTCTGCGCCACCGGGATCAAGATAGATGATGCCAGATGAAGATTGAAGAGGCCCCCTGGATGAAGAATTCTCACCACTTGGATGAGGACTTCAACGCCGAGATAAAGATTGAAGAGGCTGCCTGAATGAAGACTTCTTGCCGCCTAGATGAGGACTTCGCCGCCAGGATGAAGATCGTTCAAGCGGGACTTCAAAGACTGTAATTGGATCGTTGGGGGTTAGTGTTAGGTTTTTTTTTAAGGGTTTTTTGGGTGGGTTTTATTTTTAGATTAGGGTGTGGGCACTAAAAGTCCTTTTAAGGGCAATGCCCATCCAAATGCCCTTTTCAGGGGTAGAGTTTGGTTTTTATTTTGGGGGGTTGGTTGGGTGGTGGGTTTTACTGTTGGGGGTCTTTGTATTTTTTTTTACAGGTAAAAAAGCTGATATCTTTGGGGTAATGCCCCACAAAAATTTGGTAGTTTATTGTAGGCTAGGTTTTTTTTATTTTGGGTGGGCATTTAGATTAGGTGTAATACTTTTTTTTTTTTTTGATACTATGGACCCCCAAAAGGCCCTTTTAAGGGCCCTTGGTAGTTTGGGGGGAGGAGGTTTGTATACTGCTAGGGGGTGGGGGGTTGTAGCAAAAGAGCTGTTTAACTTAGGGCAATGCCCTACAAAAGGCCCTTTTATTTTTTGTAATGTTAGGTTTTAGTGCAAGGCAGGTTCGGTTTTATTTCACAGGTAAGTTTGTTAATAACTATTTACTAACTAGTCTACCTAGTTAAAATAAATACATACTTACCTGTGAAATAAAAATAAAACCTAAGCTAGCTTCAATATACCTATTAGGTGTATTGTAGCTAGCTTAGGTTTTATTTCACAGGTAAGTATTTAGTTTTAAATAGGTATTATTTAGTTAATAATTGTAACTTTAGGTTAGCTCTATTGTAATTATGTTAAAGTTAGGGTGTGTTAGGGTTAGGGTTTAAATGTAGGGTTAGGTTTAGGGGCAGGTTTAGGGGTTAATATTTTAATTTAGGTTGTTGCGATGTGGGGGGCTGGCGGTTTAGGGGTTAATAGGTTTATTTAGTGAAAGTGATGTGGGAGGCCAGAGGTTTAGGTGTTAATAGCTTTATTTAGTTGCGGGGATATCGGGAGCGGCAGATTAGGGGTTAATAACTGTAGGCAGTCGCTGGCGATATTGGGAGCGGCAGATTAGGGGATAATAAAAGTAGGCAGGCGTCGGCGATGTCGGGAGCAGCAGATTAGGGGTATTTAGATGTTGGGTTTAGGTTTAAACAGTATTTTTATTTCCCCATAGACATCAATGGGGCTGCATTACAGAGCTTTTTTTTCCGCGATTGCAGGTGTTGTTTTTTTTTCTGACCCGCTCTCCCCATTGATGTATATGGGGGAAGCGTGCACGAGCACGTCAATTCAGCGCTTATTTTTGGTGCGGTAATGAACTCAACACAACCATTTCGCCCGTACAAGTCTGTTTTTTTAAAACTTGAAATGGCAGTGCTATAGGGGATTAAATAACGCCACTTTTGTTGCGTTCGTTAATTTCCCTTTAGCACTCAAAACTCTTAATCTAGCCAATTGTTAGGAAGCATTGCTGTGAAGAGAGCGTGCTTCCATAGGCTCCTATGGGATCCTCATTCTGATGCCATCAGAGACGGCTTCAGAACCTTGCGCAGCAAAGGAGGTAAGTAGCACAGCGATGGGCAGCATTTTTAAATTTATATGTACTGTATATAAGCATATACATATATATTTACTGGGAACACACAGTTCTCATAGGCTGCAATGTAAAAGCACTTTTCAGTGCCGTTTTTTTCTAAAACCCCACTCCCACCAACTTTAAAGCTCAAAAACTGCCAAGTGCAGTTTTTTTTATTTATTAAAATAAAATCTATAATTTAAAAAAAATAAATTGAATGCCCTCTATTTTGAGGGAATTTGGGGCACTTTTAGAAAATTAACCAGAGATCTAATGTCTGGTTCATTTTCGGAGCGCTAATTGCTACCTGCCACTTGTAATCTAGGACGTTTGTGGGAGAGCAATAATTTAGCAAGCCACTTGTAATCTAGCCATAGTGTTTAATTCTAAAATACTAATAAATAGCCTATAAAATTAAGTAAATGTAACTAATATTTTTAAATCATTTTACAATTAAAGCCATTTTCTTTATTGCATTTAAAGATCGTCATTTTAAAATGTGTTATATTTTTATAATTTTATTTTTGTTTCATCTTGAATATATATACACCACAAATAAAATATTTTTACATTATTTTATACTACTCTTCCAGATGCATAATACAAACAATTTTCACTTTAATTTCCCTATTGGTAATAATATGAAAACATTTCTAAATAAAAGGTAGATTTGTGGTTAGACTCCCTCTGAATGTGGTAGAGGATTTTTTCCTTTTTTGGATAAATGTACTTGAACAATTACAGGTGATCTAGGACAGAATATTGTATGTTATCCTCTGTATACCTTTCCCTCTATAACAAGTATTTCAAATGCTGCAAATTGTCTAAATGTGCCATTTGATTTTCAGCATTTTGCAGAAAACCTAGGTTACAGAATTTGCTTATTCTCTATGAATTGTGTGCCATGCACATTTGTCACACAAAATAAAAACAGGATATTTAATGCCCATTTAAGGGCTAGATTACAAGTGGAGAGCTAATTTATCACATGCCCGCAAATTGGAAAATGTTCCCATTTGCGGGCCTGCAATAAATAACCAGCCATTACAAGTGGCTGGTTATTGCTACCGCAAGCTCGTGTTAGCAATTAGTGCTCAGAAAATTAACAGAGATCAGATCTCTGGTTAATTTTCAAAAAGTGCCCAAATGCTTCCAAAATAGAGGGTCTTTTAGTTTTTTTATGGAAAAAAGGTATAATTTTTCCCCCATAAAAATCAACAATATCGAAAGCGATAATTAGCACTCCACTTGTAATCTTGCCCTAAGTTGGCATTGTAATGTTTTCTTTAGTTGTCTGCTTCAAGAACATAGCAAGACAGGTTTTGAATTAGTAAGATTTTCTTAAACTTACATAAATGCTAAGAGTAACAGATCCACACCTAGATTACGAGTTTTGCGTTACGGTTTTAATGCTGAAAAATTACCATTTTAGTGTAAAAACCGTAACGCAGCCATTACGAGTCTTGTTGGTATAGCTGTACCACAAGCGTTTTAGCCTGTAATGCAATGTCAATCCCGCACTCAAACAAAACGGTGTTTATGCATGGGATTTCCATTGCGCCTGTTTTACAAGTTGTGTGGTGAGGCTAAAATGCTTGCATTTCAGCCTATACTGACACGATCCATTTCACTATCTGATAACTAAAATGTTACAAAGTACACTAACACCCATAAACGACCTATTAACCCCTATTCCGCCACCCTCCGCATCGCAAACACTAAATTAAACGTATTAACCCCTAATTTGCCGCTCCCGACATAACCACCACTAATAAAAGTTATTAACCCCTATTCCACCGCTCCCCGACATCAAAATAGTTATTAACCCCTAAACCTCTGGCCTTCCACATCACCGCCACTAAATAAACCTATTAACCCCTAAACCGCCAGCCCCCCACATTGCAAAAAATAAATTAAACTATTAACCGCTAAACCCTAACAACCCCCTAACTTTAAATTAAAATTACAATATCCCTATCTTAAAATAAATAAAAACTTACCTGTGAAATTAAAAAAACCTAAGTTTAAACTAACAATTAACCAAACATAAATATTATACTAAAATTAAAATAACTACTAATTAAATAAACTAAATTACACATAAACAAAAACTAACACTACTAAAAAAATTTAATTCTAAAATTACAAAAAATAAAAAATTCTAAATTACAAAAAATAATAAACACTAAATTAGGAAAAATAACAAATAAAATTATCCCAAAAAACAATTACACCTAATCTAATAGCCCTATAAAAATAAAAAAGCCCCCCAAAATAAAAAACCCATAGCCTACAACAAACTACCAATAGCCCTTAAAAGGGACTTTTGTAGGGCATTGCCCTAAAGAAATCAGCTCTTTTACCTGTAAAAAAATACAAAGACCCCCCAACAGTAAAAACCACCACCCAACCAACCCCCCAACATTTAAAACCTAACTCTAACAAAAACCTAAGCTACCCATTGCCCTGAAAAGGGCATTTGTATGGGAATTGCCCTTAAAAGGGCAATTAGCTTTTTTGCATTGCCCTTAAAGGGGCATTTAGCTCTTTTAAAAAAGCCCAAACCCTAATCTAAAAAAAAAAACACCCGAAAAGTGAAAAAAAAACCTAACACTAAACCCTGACGATCCATTTACAGTTTATGAAGTCCGAACATCCAGGTGTTGAGAAGTCTTCATCCAGGCGGCGAGGTCTTCATCCATCCAGGCGGCGTCTTCTATCTTCATCCAGGCGGCATATTCTATCTTTATCCCAGAGGCGTCTTCTATCTTTATCCTGGTGGCGTCTTCTATCTTCATCCCGGCAGCGGGAAGTGGGTCCATCCTTGAAGACATCTGGTGCGGAGCATCCTCTTCATATGGTCACTGCCGTACACTGAATCTTCAATGCAAGGGAGCATTTTCAAAATGGCATCCCTTGCATTCCTATTGGCTGATTTGATTGCATTGAAGATTCAGTATACAACGGCGACTGTATGAAGAGGATGCTCCGCGCCGGAGTTCTTTAAGGATGGACCAGCTCTGTACTGCCAGGATGAAGATAGAAGACGCCGCCGGGATGAAGATAGAAGATGCCACCTGGATAAAGATAGACGACGCCGCCTGGATGGATGAAGACCTTGCCGTCTGGATGATAACTTCTTTTCAGGGCAATGGGTAGCTTAGGTTTTTGTTAGAGTTAGGTTTTTTATTTTGGGAGGTTGGTTGGGTGGTGGGTTTTACTGTTGGGGGGATTTTTTGTTTTTTATTTTAGGGGGCTATTTTTATTTTTATAGGGCTATTTGATTAGGTGTAATTGTTTTTATTTTGGATAATTTTGTTTGTTATTTTTCCTAATTTACGCCTAGATTTAGAGTTCTGCGGCCAAAGGGGTGCGTTAGCTACGCATGCTTTTTTTCCCCCGCACCTTTTAAATACCGCTGGTATTTAGAGTTCACAGAAGGGCTGGCTTTTCAGTGCGTTAGGCTCCAAAAAGGGAGCGTAGAGCATAATTTAACGCCACTGCAACTCTAGATACCAGCGGTGCTTACGGACGCGGCCAGCTTCAAAAACGTGCTCGTGCACGATATCCCCATAGAAAACAATGGGGCAGTTTGAGCTGAAAAAAAAAGCCTAACACCTGCAAAAAAGCCGCGTTCAGCTCCTAACGCAGCCCCATTGTTTCCTATGGGGAAACACTTCCTACGTCTGCACCTAACACTCTAACATGTACCCCGAGTCTAAACACCCCTAACCTTACACTTATTAACCCCTATTCTGCCGCCCCCGCTATCGCTGACACCTACATATTTTTTTAACCCCTAATCTGCCGCTCCGTAAACCGCCGCTACTTACATTATCCCTATGTACCCCTAATCTGCTGCCCCTAACACCGCCGACCCCTATATTATATTTATTAACCCCTTATCTGCCCCCCCCAACATCGCCTTTACCTGCCTACACTTATTAACCCCTAATCTGCCGAGCGGACCGCACCGCTATTATAATAAAGTTATTAACCCCTAATCCGCCTCACTCCCGCCTCAATAACCCTATAATAAATAGTATTAACCCCTAATCTGCCCTCCCTAACATCGCCGACACCTAACTTCAAACATTAACCCCTAATCTGCCGACTGGAGCTCACCGCTATTCTAATAAATGTATTAACCCCTAAAGCTAAGTCTAACCCTAACACTAACACCCCCCTAAGTTAAATATAATTTAAATCTAACGAAATAAATTAACTCTTATTAAATAAATTATTCCTATTTAAAGCTAAATGCTTACCTGTAAAATAAATCCTAATATAGCTAAAATATAAATTATAATTATATTATATCTATTTTAGGATTTATATTTATTTTACAGGTAACTTTGTATTTATTTTAACCAGGTACAATAGCTATTAAATAGTTAAAAAATATTTAATAGCTAAAATAGTTAAAATAATTACAAAATTACCTGTAAAATAAATCCTAACCTAAGTTACAATTAAACCTAACACTACACTATCAATACATTAATTAAATAAAATACCTACAATTATCTACAATTAAACCTAACACTACACTATCAATAAATTAATTAAATACAATACCTACAAATAAATACATTTAAATAAACTAACTAAAGTACAAAAAATAAAAAAGAACTAAGTTACAAAAAATAAAAAAATATTTACAAACATTAGAAAAATATTAAAACAATTTTAAACTAATTACACCTACTCTAAGCCCCCTAATAAAATAACAAAGCCCCCCAAAATAAAAAAATGCCCTACCCTATTCTAAATTAAAAAAGTTCAAAGCTCTTTTACCTTACCAGCCCTGAACAGGGCCCTTTGCGGGGCATGCCCCAAAGAATTCAGCTCTTTTGCCTGTAACAAAACACATACAATACCCCCCCCCAACATTACAACCCACCACCCACATACCCCTAATCTAATCTAAACCCCCCTTAAATAAACCTAACACTAAGCCCCTGAAGATCTTCCTACCTTATCTTCACCTCGCCGGGTATCACCGATGGGTCCTGGCTCCGATATCTTCATCCAACCAAAGTGGGGGCTGGCGATCCATAATCCTGCGGCTGAAGAGGTCCAGAAGAGGTTCCAAAGTCTTCATCCTATCCGGGAAGAAGAGGCGATCCAGACCGGCAACCATCTTGATCCAAGCGGCATCTTCTATCTTCATCCGATGACGAACAGCTCCATCGTGAAGACCTCCAGCGCGGATCAATCTTCTTCTTTCGACGTCCAACTGAAGAATGAAGGTTCCTTTAAGGGACGTCATCCAAGATGGCGTCCCTTGAATTCCGATTGCCTGATAGGATTCTATCAGCCAATCGGAATTAAGGTAGGAAAATTCTGATTGGCTGATGGAATCAGCCAATCAGAATCAAGTTCAATCCGAATTGGCTGATTCAATCAGCCAATCAGATTGTGCTCGCATTCTATTGGCTGTTCCGATCAGCCAATAGAATGTGAGCTCAATCTGATTGGCTGATCGGATCAGCCAATCAGATTGAACTTGATTCTGATTGGCTGATTCCATCAGCCAATCAGAATTTTCCTACCTTAATTCCGATTGGCTGATAGAATCCTATCAGCCAATCGGAATTCGAGGGACGCCATCTTGGATGACGTTCCTTAAAGGAACCGTCATTCGTCGGGAAGTCGTTGGAAGAAGAAGATGGGTCCGCGGTGGAGGTCTTCACGATGGAGCCGTTCCTCATCGAATGAAGATAGAAGATGCCACTTGGATCAAGATGGTTGCCGGTCTGGATCGCCTCTTCTTCCCGGATAGGATGAAGACTTTGGAGCCTCTTCTGGACCTCTTCAGCCGCCGGATTATGGATCGCCAGCCCCCCCTTGGGCTTGGATGAAGATTTCGGAGCCAGGACGGATCGGTGTGATTACCCGGCGAGGTGAAGATAAGGTAGGAAGATCTTCAGGGGCTTAGTGTTAGGTTTATTTAAGGGGGGGTTGGGTTAGATTAGGGGTATGTGGGTGGTGGGTTGTAATGTTGGGGGGGTATTGTATGTTTTTTTTTACAGGCAAAAGAGCTGAATTCTTTGGGGCATGCCCCACAAAAGGTCCTTTTAAGGGCTGGTAAGGTAAAAGAGCTTTGAACTTTTTTAATTTAGAATAGGGTAGGGCATTTTTTATTTTGGGGGTCTTTGTTATTTTATTAGGGGGCTTAGAGTAGGTGTAATTAGTTTAAAATTGTTGTAATATTTTTCTAATATTTTTATTTTTTGTAACTTAGTTCTTTTTTATTTTTTGTACTTTAGTTAGTTTATTTAATTGTAGTTATTTGTAGGTATTGTATTTAATTAATGTATTGATAGTGTAGTGTTAGGTTTAATTGTAGGTAATTGGAGGTATTTTATTTAATTTATTTATTGATAGTGTAGTGTTAGGTTTAATTGTAACTTAGGTTAGGATTTATTTTACAGGTAATTTTTTAATTATTTTAACTATTTTAGCTATTGTACCTGGTTAAAATAAATACAAAGTTACCTGTAAAATAAATATAAATCCTAAAATAGCTATAATATAATTATAATTTATATTGTAGCTATATTAGGGTTTATTTTACAGGTAAGTATTTAGCTTTATATAGGAATAATTTATTCAATAAGAGTTAATTTATTTTGTTAGATTTAAATTATATTTAATTTAGGGGGGTGTTAATGTTAGGGTTAGACTTAGCTTTAGGGGTTAATCCATTTATTACAGTAGCGGCGAGATTCGGTCGGCAGATTAGGGGTTAATAATTGAAGTTAGGTGTCGGCGATGTTAGGGAGGGCAGATTAGGGGTTAATAAATATAATATAGGGGTCGGCGGTGTTAGGGGCAGCAGATTAGGGGTACATAAGGATAACGTAGGTGGCGGCACTTTGCGGTCGGCAGATTAGGGGTTAATTATTGTAGGTAGCTGGCGGCGACGTTGTGGGGGGCAGGTTAGGGGTTAATAAAGATAATATAGTGGCCGGCGGTGTTAGGGGCAGCAGATTAGGGGTACATAAGGATAACGTAGGTGGCGGCGCTTTGCGGTCGGCAGATTAGGGGTTAATTATTGTAGGTAGCTGGCGGCAACGTTGTGGGGGGCAGGTTAGGGGTTAATAAATATAATATAGGGGTCGGCGGTGTTAGGGGCAGCAGATTAGGGGTACATAAATATAACGTAGGTGGCGGTCGGCAGATTAGGGGTTAAAAAAATTTAATCGAGTGGCAGCGATGTGGGGGGACCTCGGTTTAGGGGTACATAGGTAGTTTATGGGTGTTAGTGTACTTTAGAGCACAGTAGTTAAGAGCTTTATAAACCGGCGTTAGCCCAGAAATCTCTTAACTACTGACTTTTTTCTGCGGCTGGAGTTTTGTCGTTAGATTTCTAACGCTCACTTCAGCCACGACTCTAAATACCGGCGTTAGAAAGATCCCATTGAAAAGATAGGATACGCAATTGACGTAAGGGGATCTGCGGTATGGAAAAGTCGCGGCTGGAAAGTGAGCGTTAGACCCTTTCCTGACTGACTCCAAATAACGGCGGTAGCCCAAAACCAGCGTTAGGAGCCTCTAACGCTGGTTTTCACGGCTACCGCCCAACTCTAAATCTAGGCCTTAGTGTTTGTTATTTTTTGTAATTTAGTATTTTTTATTTTTTAGTAGTGTTAGTTTTTTTGTGTAATTTAGTTTATTTAAAGGGAAACTGTACCCAATTTTTTTCTTTTGTAATTCAGAAAGAGCATTCAATTTTAAGCAACTTTCTAATTTACTCCTATTATCAATTTTTCTTCGTTCTCTTGCTATCATTATTTGAAAAAGAAGGCATCTAAGATTTTTTTTTGGTTTCAGTACTCTGGACAGCACTTTTTTATTGGTGGATGAATTTATCCACCAATCAGCAAGGACAACCCAGGTTGTTCACCAAAAATGGGCCGGCATCTAAACTTACATTCTTGCATTTCAAATAAAGATACCAAGAGAATGAAAAAAATTTGATAATAGGAGTAAATTAGAAAGTTGCTTAAAATTTCATGCTCTATCTGAATCACGAAAGAAAATTTTTGGGTACAGTGTCCCTTTAATTGGTAGTTATTTTACTTTTAGTTTAATAGTTATGTTAGGCTAATTGTTAGTTTAAACTTAGTTTTTTTTAATTTCAGAGGTAAGTTTTTATTTATTTAAGATAGGAATATTGTAATTTTAATTTAAAGTTAGAGGGTTGTTAGGTTTAGGGGTTAATAGTTTAATTTAGTTTTTGCGATGTGGAGGCTGGCGGTTTAGGGGTTAATAGGTTTATTTAGTGGCGGTGATGTGGGAGGCCAGTGGTTTAGGGGTTAATAACTTTATTTAGTGGCAGCGAAGTCTGGTTGCGGCGTAATAGGGTTTAATATATTTATTATAGTGTTGGTGATGTAGGGGTGCGTGGGAATAGGAGTTAATAACTTTATTATAGTGTTGACGATGTTGGGGAGCAGCGGAATAGGGGTTAATAACTTTTATTAGAGGCGGCGATGTTGGGAGCAGCAGATTAGGGGTTAATAACTTTATTTAGGTGTCGGAGATGTCGGGGCAGCAGATTAGGGGAGTTTAGACATGGGGTTTATGTTAGGGTGTTAGGTTTAAACATAACTTTTTTTCCCCATAGACATCAATTGAGTTGCGTTGCGGAGCTTTTTTCATTCCGCGGGTCAGGTTTTTTTTCTAACACGCTCTCCCCATTGATGTCTATGGGGAAAGCATGCACAAGCACGTATTCTTAGCCCTTGGATTTTGTGCGGTATGGAGCTCATCACCACCATATCGCACGCACAAGGTGGCTTTTTAGAGATTTGTAATGGAAGCACTATGGAGGGTGAAATAACGCAACTTTTATTGCATTCGTTCCCACCCTCTATAGCGCAAAACTTGTAATCTAGGTGTTATTTAGGGGGTGAAATAATTCAATATTAACATTAGGGATATGTGGATATAGGATACTGATACATAACTATAATAGTTTATTTCATACGCTCCCATTTTGGTAGTGCTTCATCTGAGAAACAGAAAACAGAAGGTAAACGGAAGATAAAATAAATATCTCCCAAAACTCAGTTGGCAACTATTTACACAACATTTTCTGACACATTATAAAATGTATTAATTCCATCTAGAGGAATTAATCACAGTTACTATTATAAAGAAATGTTATTATTAGATGTACTCTTCTTTGGGATCATGAAGAAGGAATATTAATGATAAAGTATTGTATATTATAATTGTTTCAATGCTTTGCAAGAGCACTGTATATGTCTGAGAAATAATTCAGAGGAGGACAACTAGGCATCAATATTGAGCCTCTTATCAGCAAGGGTCCCAGTAAACTAAAGCTGTCATACAACAATCACACTTAAAGGGACATCAAACACTTAGATTGTGATATAAAATATTTACTTATATGCAGTACAAAAGCTTTGCAATTTCCTTTCTTTATTCCTTTTGTCCACCTTTTCAATTATTTAACTTTAAAATTCTAAGATGCTTGAATTGAAGACTGGAGGGTTAGACTCTGGCGTTACAAGCTTGCTATATTCTTTACCACAAAGGATAAGATAGGAAGATAAGATAAGAATTTAAAGAAGGTATATAAGCTAATATAAGGTAGGATAAGATGACATTTCAATATGGTGGGACACATCATTTTTGGCCATTAAAACTCCCCTCCCCCTCAATATTTAATGATCCAATATACTGTTAAAGACATTATGCTTGTTACCATTAATTAGTTAGATTCTCTGAGCAATGTTTTGCAGTAATGCACGTTCAAGTTTGCAATTTTAGTGTAAGCTAACTGTTAACTAAAATAAGACCATGATGTATAGGGCATGATTTAGATTAAATCATAATGACAACGTTTAGCTAGCACAGGGAAAGAGTCTAAATATTTCCATGTGAGATTTGGGGCTTCCATGGATGGTCCTATGCATTTCAGTGTTTATGTTTTAGTAGTTCCAAGAAGTCTTATATTGTGACTATCATACAATTGGGAGAGAGTTTAAACATCTATGATTAATATTACAAAGAATAAAATCAGTATGTTCAAGTAACTTAAAGCTCCTTCTTTTATCTTCCCTTTAGTAATGAGATGTATGCTTTGATAACAAAACTCTTTCTGTGACTATCTCTCTCATCTTAAAAACATCTCTCTCATCAGTAAACACCTTAAGATTTTTATTAAAATGTTTAGTTATGTATAATGAAACAACTTTGCAATATATGTCCCTTATTTATTTTGCCTCCTTTTCATGTAACATAGCTCTGAAAATTGAGCTGTTTCTAATTTTCATAATGTGAAATTGGACCCTGTTCATGTCTCATTGCTAACTCTGCTACTTATCCGTCCCTAATTTGCTCTATAAGATATCAATACAAAACAACTTTTTACTAACTTTATGACAGCTAGCCTTGTTGTCTGTGGACTAAAGCCCAGATGGGCTCCTCCAAATAAGGTAAATAGTAGGTGTAGTTTGGGTAATGAAAAATAATTGCTGTGAAAAGATTGTTAATTTGTTTTAAAAATGTTAAGGATTGGCTGGTATGTTATACAATAGCTACACAGCAGAAATGTCTTGCAATTACAGGGTATTTACTGTCCCTTTAACTTATTTTGCAAAAGATCAGAAAGCAATTATTTTTAGAAGATGCTGCAGTATATTTATCTTTCATCAATACACTACAGCTTCCCTGTTTCCTTGGTTCACTCTCTTATCTTAAAGTGATTTTGCCTTGTGATTTGCAATGAGGGTGTGATTATATTTGTATGAAAACATACTATTTGAAGAGCTATTATATGTGAGTGTGAAAAAGCAACAAAACTGAACAACAAATATTTTGAGCTCAAGATCAGAGGCAGGTAATTATCATTTCAAGGGTGTCTAACGTGCCTTGTTTTTATTCTGCCACAGGATCAAAGGGACCAAAGTTACTCCACAGTGAAAACATCTCTGACAACAGTAACTATTCATAACCTGAAACCTGGGACTATTTATGTCTTTCAAATCCGCACATCGTCTTCTCAGGATTATGGGAGCTACAGTCCTACCATTGAGGTGGAAACATTAGGTGAATGTAAGTGATATTTCAATACATACTTTATAATTTGCTTGTGTATATTTTAGATGTATGAGGAAAATGTATTATATACATACAGCTAGATTACGAGTTTTGAGCGTTATAGGGATTTTAACAACCGCCACAAAAGTGGGATTATTTCACCTCCCTATAGTGCTGCTATTACGAGTTTTAAAAAAGCAGGCGATATGGTTGCGTTGAGCTCCATACCGCACCCAAATGCAAGCGCTGCTATGACGTGCTCGTGCATGATTTCCCCATAGACATCATTTTGGAGAGCCGGCAAAAAAAAAGCCTAACACCTGCAATCACGGATTGAAAAGTTGCTTAATGTAGCCCCATTGATGTCTATAGGGAAATAAAAAGTTACGCTTAAACCTAACACCCTAACATAAACCCTGAGTCTAAACACCCCTAATTTGCTGGCCCCAACATCGCCGATGCCTGCCTACAGTTATTAACCCCTAACCTGCCGCCCACCAACATCGCCGCCACCTAAATAATGTTTTAAACCCCTAATCTGCCACTCCAGATGTCGCTGCCACTATACTAAAGTTCTTAACCCCGAAACCTCTGGCCTCCCACATCACTACCACTAAATAAATCCATTAACCCCTAAACTTAACCCTAACGTAACCCTAACAGAACCCTAAACCTAACCCTAACACCCACTAACTTTAACATAATAAAAATATAGCTAAATTACATTTACAATTATTAACTAAATAAACCTATTAACCCCTAAACCGCCAGCTGCCCACATCGCAACCAGCTAAATAAAACTATATTAACCCCTAAACCTAACCCTAAACCTAACCCCCCTAACTTTAACAGAATTAAAATACAGCTAAACTAAAGTTACAATTATTAACTAAATAATAACTGTTTTAAAATAAATATAAACTTACCTGTAAAATAATACATAAGCTAGCTACAATATAACTAATAGTTCTATTGTAGCTAGCTTAAGTTTTATTTTTATTTCACAGGTAAGTTTGTGTTTATTTTAACTAGGTAGACTAGTTAGTAAATAGTTATTAACTATTTAATAACTACCTAGTAAAAATAAATACAAACTTACCTGTGAAATAAAACCTAACCTGCCTTACACTAAAACCTAACATTCCCAAAAAATATAAACACTAAAATTACTAAAAATAAAAATAACTAAATTACATAAAACCCCCCACTAAATTACAAAAAATAAGAAACAAATTATCAAAAATAAAAAAGAATTCTAATCTAATAGCCCTATCAAAATAAAAAGCCCCCCAAAATAAAAAAAAAACCCTAGCCTACAATAAACTACCATTGCCCCAAATAAATCAGCTCTTTTACCTGTAAAAAAAATACAAACACCCCCAACAGTAAAACCCACCACCCAACCAACCAACTCTCCCAAATAAAAACCCTATCTAAAATAACCTAAGCTCCCCATTGCCCTGAAAAGGGCATTTGTATGGGCATTGCCCTTAAAAGGGCATTTAGCTCTTTTACATGCCCAGATCCTAATCTAAAAATAAAACCCACCAAAAATTTTTTTAAATAAATCTAACACTAAACCCTGAAATCCACGTACAGTTATTGAAGTCCCACTTGAAGGATCCATCCAGGCGGACTCTTCGATCTTCATCCAGCTAGAGAAGTCTTCCTAATCCAGGCGGCAAGAAGTCTTCATCCAGACGGCATCTTCTATTTTCATCCATCTGGCGCGGAGCGGGTCCATCCTGAAAACATCTGCCGCGGAGCATCCTCTTCATATGTTTGTCACCGTAAAATGGAACTTCAATGCAAGTGACGTCATCCATGATGGCTTCCCTTGCATTCCTATTGGCTGAAATATTTCAATCAGCCAATAGGATTAGAGCTGCTAAAATCTTATTGGTTGTTCCAACCAGCCAATAGGATTAGAGCTGCTAAAATCCTATTGGCTGTTCCAATCAGCCTATAGGATGAGAGCTCAATCCTATTGGCTGATTGGAACAGTCAATAGGATTTTAGCAGCTCTAATCCTATTGTCTGATTAATATCTTTCAGCCAATAGGAATGCAAGGGATGCCATTGAAGTTCCATTTGCATTGAAGTTCCATTTTACGGCGGCAACCGTATGAAGAGGATGCTCCATGCCGGATGTCTTCAGGATGGACCCACTCCTCGCCAGATGGATGAAGATAGAAGATACCGTCTGGATGAAGACTTCTTGCTGCCTGGATGAGGACTTCTCTGACTGGATGAAGATCGAAGAGGCCGTCTGGATGAAGACTTCTTGCCCGCTGGATGGATCCTTCAAACAGGACTTCAATAACTGTAAGTGGATTGTCAAGGGCTAGTGTTAGATTTATTTAAGTTTTTTTTGTGTGGGTTTTATTTTTAGATTAGGGTCTGGGCAGGTAAAAGAACTAAATGCCCCTTTAAGAGCAATGCCCAGACAAATGACCTTTTGAGGGCAAAGGGGAGCTTAGGTTATTTTAGATAGGTTTTTTATTTGGGGGGGTTGGTTGGTTGGGTGGTGGGTTTTACTGTTGGGGGGTGTTTATATTTTTTTACAGGTAAAAGAGCTGACTTATTTGGGGCAAGCCCACAAAAAGTCCTTTTAAGGGCCATTGGTAGTTTATTGTAGGCTAGGGTATTTTTATTTTAATACGCTATTAGATTAGGTGTAATTCTTTTTTTTATTTTTGATCATTTGTTTCTTATTTTTCGCAATTTAGTGTTTGTTTTTTTGTAATTTAGTTTTATTTTTTTGGTAATTAGATACTTTTTATAATTTTTAGAGTAGTGTTAGGATTTTTTTAATGTGTAGTTTAGTTGAATTTAATTGGTAGTTAGTTCAATAATTATAATAGTTTAATTGTTAGTTTAAAATTAATTTATTTAATATGACAGGTAAGTTTTAATTTAATTTAAGATAGGGAAATTGTAATTTTAATATAAAGTTAGGGGGTCATTAGGTTTAGTAGTTAATAGGTTTATTATAGTATATTTTGTTATAGGGGGCTTGCGGTTTAGGAATTAATAGGTTTATTATAGCGGTGTGGGCGGACAACAGATTAGGGGTTAATAATATATAAATAGTGTTTGCGATGCAGGAGGGCTGTGGTTTAGGGGTTAATAACTTTATTATAGTGGCGACGATGTCGGGGATCGGTGGAATATGGGTTAAAACATTTTTTTAGGGGTTAATATTTTTTTTAGTTTATTTTGTTGTGGGGCTTGCGGTTTAGGGATTAATAGGTTTATTATAGCGACGGTGATGTACAGAGTGGCAGATTAGAGGTTAATACAATTATTAAAGTGTTTGCAATGTGGGAGGGCCTTGGTTTAGGGGTTAATAGGTAGTTTATGGGTGTTAGTGCACTTTGTGACAGCTTAGTTATGAGTTTTATGTTACAGATTTGTAGCATAAAACTCATAACTACTGACTTTAGATGACGGTATGGATCTTGTGGTTATAGAGTGTACCGCTCACTTTTTTTTTCAAACTCGTAATACCAGCATTATGGGAGTCCCATTCAAAATGGACTTTTTTAAAAGTGCGGTACTGACGTTGCGTGACAAGACTTGTAATAGCAGCGTTATGTTCAATAACGCTGCTTTTTCAATCATAACGCAAAACTCGTAATCTAGCTGATATTTATTATCTATACTATAATCGCATTTGTAACGCATCCGTTGCTGTTGGCAGTTGCGCACGCATACTCAAACAAATGTTGGCAGCGCGAGGCAGCCAACAGAATGTTGGCAGCGCGAGGCAGCCAACAGAATGTTGGCTGCGTGCGCAGCCAAAAGAATTCACCTGGCTGCAGCAAATGTATTATATATTATATAAGCTGCATCCCGGTGGATTCCGAAAATGTGATGCATCAAATGCAAATGAAGCATTACAAAAAAAAAAAATAACCGTCCACAAAAAGTTTTAAAAAAAAAACTAACCATCCGCAATAAGTAATAAAAAAAAAAAAACTAACCGTCCGCAATAAGTTTTCTTTTTTTAAAAACACACCACCCGTACAAACTATTAAAAAAAAATAAACTAAACGCCCGCACAAAGTATTAAGAATTTTAAAAAAAAAAATACCCAATAAAATTATAAACCCCTAAATCCGCAAACCACAACATTGCAAACTCCCTAATATGTCTATTAACCCCTAATCCGTCACCCCCCACAACGCATTAAACCTAATTTACCTATTAACTCCTTAACCTCCAATATGAATATTTAACATTCCAATGTTCTTCACATAGCAGAATATGTTATATTTGTTCTTAAATACATATCTCTCTCTCTCTCTCTCTCTATATATATATATATATATATATATATATATATATAATGGTATTTTGGTACAAAATATATCTATACCTATACATAGATGATTATATATAGGCATAGTTTTATATATATATATATATATATATATATATACAGTATATATATATATATATATATATATATATATACTATATATATATATATATATATATATATATATATATATATATAAATATCTATTTAATAATAAATAGATTATATATGTGCAGAACATTGGAACATTAAATATTTAAATTAAATACACAGTATAACATTTTATTAAAAATTAATATTGCATAAATATACTTTTGCGTGTTTTCATATACTTGACTGCAAAGGGCTCCAATGCATTTATATATGTCTATTTATATATTCTGTAAATACATATATACAGGGAGTGCAGAATTATTAGGCAAATGAGTATTTTGACCACATCATCCTCTTTATGCATGTTTTCTTACTCCAAGCTGTATAGGCTCGAAAGCCTACTACCAATTAAGCATATTAGGTGATGTGCATCTCTGTAATGAGAAGGGGTGTGGTCTAATGACATCAACACCCTATATCAGGTGTGCATAATTATTAGGCAACTTCCTTTCCTTTGGCAAAATGGGTCAAAAGAAGGACTTGACAGGCTCAGAAAAGTCAAAAATAGTGAGATATCTTGCAGAGGGATGCAGCACTCTTAAAATTGCAAAGCTTCTGAAGCGTGATCATCGAACAATCAAGCGTTTCATTCAAAATAGTCAACAGGGTCGCAAGAAGCGTGTGGAAAAACCAAGGCGCAAAATAACTGCCCATGAACTGAGAAAAGTCAAGCGTGCAGCTGCCAAGATGCCACTTGCCACCAGTTTGGCCATATTTCAGAGCTGCAACATCACTGGAGTGCCCAAAAGCACAAGGTGTGCAATACTCAGAGACATGGCCAAGGTAAGAAAGGCTGAAAGACGACCACCACTGAACAAGACACACAAGCTGAAACGTCAAGACTGGGCCAAGAAATATCTCAAGACTGATTTTTCTAAGGTTTTATGGACTGATGAAATGAGAGTGAGTCTTGATGGGCCAGATGGATGGGCCCGTGGCTGGATTGGTAAAGGGCAGAGAGCTCCAGTCCGACTCAGACGCCAGCAAGGTGGAGGTGGAGTACTGGTTTGGGCTGGTATCATCAAAGATGAGCTTGTGGGGCCTTTTCGGGTTGAGGATGGAGTCAAGCTCAACTCCCAGTCCTACTGCCAGTTTCTGGAAGACACCTTCTTCAAGCAGTGGTACAGGAAGAAGTCTGCATCCTTCAAGAAAAACATGATTTTCATGCAGGACAATGCTCCATCACACGCGTCCAAGTACTCCACAGCGTGGCTGGCAAGAAAGGGTATAAAAGAAGAAAATCTAATGACATGGCCTCCTTGTTCACCTGATCTGGACCCCATTGAGAACCTGTGGTCCATCATCAAATGTGAGATTTACAAGGAGGGAAAACAGTACACCTCTCTGAACAGTGTCTGGGAGGCTGTGGTTGCTGCTGCACGCAATGTTGATGGTGAACAGATCAAAACACTGACAGAATCCATGGATGGCAGGCTTTTGAGTATCCTTGCAAAGAAAGGTGGCTATATTGGTCACTGATTTGTTTTTGTTTTGTTTTTGAATGTCAGAAATTTATATTTGTGAATGTTGAGATGTTATATTGGTTTCACTGGTAAAAATAAATAATTGAAATGGGTATATATTTGTTTTTTGTTAAGTTGCCTAATAATTATGCACAGTAATAGTCACCTGCACACACAGATATCCCCCTAAAATAGCTATAACTAAAAACAAACTAAAAACTACTTCCAAAACTATTCAGCTTTGATATTAATGAGTTTTTTGGGTTCATTGAGAACATGGTTGTTGTTCAATAATAAAATTAATCCTCAAAAATACAACTTGCCTAATAATTCTGCCCTCCCTGTACACATATAAATACACATGTACACGCACATATATATATATATATATATATATATATATATATACATATATATATATATACACACATACTTTAGAGATGGATATGTATGTATCTTTTTGTTAAAGCCCTTTGCTTGTCTTTTTTCCTAAGACCTGAAACCTCATCTCTTTGAATCTTTATAACTTTTTTGTGCAATATATTGTTTTAAATCATTTTACTTAGATGAGTGTAACTGTAATTTGTAATGTATTTTTCATGTGTTTTGTTACACTTTTTTTGTTTCACGAAACAGTTAATCAGAGCTCTTAGTTTGTGCTAACCCAACGCACGATAAATTCATTGTACTGAATTGCGACCGTGTTTACTTTCAACTTGTAATAGAAGCAAAAACCCGACGCGCAGAAACATCCCCAATAAACCCAGTTACCCATGTAACTGTTAGCGCTCCACTTGTAGTCTAGCCCTTACTGTTTTAAGAGTGTATTGTTGCTTTGTAGGCATTAATCAATATATTGTAGATAGCATTAAGTCAGTGACCCATAAGTCAAAAGCAATATTAGTTTGATCACCCATTATTCAATTAAAATTATGTTTATTATTACTAAATTCTGTACAGACTTGAACACTTTCATTATTCTATTCCAGTGCCAAAGAGGTTTATATTACATTCACAATCTTCTACGGATGCATCAAGGTTAAAAACAAATGTATTGCTGATGCATTAGCATCCTGAAAAGATGCAGTAGATTAAGCATTGTGTCTTAACCCTTGATCTTGTCTGGGCTACATGACTGCCCCTTAATCTGGACATGCTACATTTTTTGATATATTTTCCTTACCTAACCCTTAATACATCTACTGTTCTAAACTTGTAGCATGAACAAAGCATAAGGTATCTGACATTGAGAAAGGGGAAATACAGAGCACAGCTCAGGACAGGCAGGTGCACTGGAAACATATAGCCATCCACTGTGTACTATGATTGGATGCATTTGGTCATGTGAATAGTAGCAATAGCTACCGGAATTAGCAAGGCAATCAGGGGGCTAGTTATCAAGCCGTCTACTTTTCTGGCTTCGCCGGCCCAATACGTCCGCCTAAGCTCGCCTACCTTCGCCGCCGCGGACCTGAAAAAAATACGCCTAAGTTATCAAATAAAGCTGTCAAAAAGCCGCCGGGCGATGAGCAGCGGACTGTGAGAGTTATCACTCATCCGATCTCGCTGCCCTTCGGCTTTTTCCCAGCTTTATTGCTAGCCTGTCACTAAGCACTCACACTAAACTACACTGTTCTATCCCTATACCAGCGCCCCCGGAGCCCCCCGCAACTATATAAAGTTACTAACCCCTAAACCGCCGCTCCTAGACCCTGCCGCAACTCTTATAAATGTATTAACCCCTAAACCGCCGCTCCTAGACCCTGCCGCAACTCTTATAAATGTATTAACCCCTAAACCGCCGCTCCTAGACCCTGCCGCAAATCTTATAAATGTATTAACCCCTAAACCGCCGCTCCCGGACACCGCTGCCACCTACATTATACCTAGTAACCCCTAATCTGCCCCCCCTACACCGTCGCCACCTATAATAAATTTATTAACCCCTATCCTGCCCCCCACTACGCCGCCGCCAATGTAATAAAATGATTAACCCCTAAACCTAAGTCTAACCCTAACCCTAAGGCCCCCCTAACTTAAATATTAATTAAATAAATCTAAATAAATTAACTCTTATTAACTAAATGAATCCTATTTAAAACTAAATACTTACCTTTAAAATAAACCCTAATATAGCTACAATATAAATAATAATTATATTGTAGCTATCTTAGGATTTATATTTATTTTACAGGTAACTTTCAATTTATTTTAACCAGGTACAATAGCTATTAAATAGTTATTAACTATTTAATAGCTTACCTAGCTAAAATAAAGAGAAATGTACCTGTGAAATAAATCCTAACCTAAGTTACAATTACACCTAACACTACACTATACTTTAATAAATTATTCCTATTTAAAAATAAATACTTACCTGTAAAATAAACCCTAAGATAGCTACAATGTAATTAATAATTATATTATAGCTATCTTAGGATTTATATTTATTTTACAGGTATCTTTGTATTTATTTTAGCTAGTTAGAATAGTTATTAAATAGTTATTAACTATTTAATAACTACCTAGCTAAAAGAAATACAAAATTACCTGTAAAATAAATCCTAACCTAAGTTACAATTAAACCTAATACTACACTATCATTAAATTAATTAAATAAACTACCTACAAATAACTACAATTAAATACAATTACATAAACTAACTAAAGTACAAAAAAAAAAAAAAGCTAAGTTACAAAAAATAAAAAATTAAGTTACAAACATGTTAAAAATATTACAACAATTTTAAGCTACTTACACCTAATCTAAGCCCCCTAATAAAATAACAAACCCCCCCAAAATAAAAAAAATCCCTACCCTATTCTAAATTAAATAAATTTCAAAGCTCTTTTACCTTACCAGCCCTTAAAAGGGCCATTTGTGGGGGCATGCCCCAAAAAGTTCAGCTCTTTTGCCTGTAAAAGAAAAATACAACCCCCCCCAACATTAAAACCCACCACCCACATACCCCTAATCTAACCCAAACCCCCCTTACAAAAACCTAACACTAATCCCCTGAAGATCATCCTACCTTGAGTCGTCTTCACTCAGCCGAGCCACCGATGGAACTGAAGAGGACATCCGGAGCGGAAGAAGTTAATCCTCCAAGCGGCGCTGAAGAAATCTTCCATCCGATGAAGTCATCATCCATGTGGCGCTGAAGAAGTCTTCGATCCGGCCAATGTCATCTTCAAAGAGGCGCTGAAGAGGTCTTCTATCCGGGCGAAGTCATCTTCCAAGCCGGGTCTTGAATCTTCCTTCCGCCGACGCGGAACCACCTTCTTCACCGACGGACTACGACGAATGACGGCTCCTTTAAGGGACGTCATCCAAGATGGCGTCCCCTCAATTCCGATTGGCTGATAGGATTCTATCAGCCAATCGGAATTAAGGTAGGAAAAATCTGATTGGCTGATGGAATCAGCCAATCAGATTCAAGTTCAATCCGATTGGCTGATCCAATCAGCCAATCAGATTGAGCTCGCATTCTATTAGCTGATCGGAACAGCCAATAGAATGCGAGCTCAATCTGATTGGCTGATTCCATCAGCCACTCAGATTTTTCCTACCTTAATTCCGATTGGCTGATAGAATCCTATCAGCCAATCGGAATTGAGGGGACGCCATCTTGGATGACGTCCCTTAAAGGAGCCGTCATTCGTCGTAGTCCGTCGGTGAAGAAGGTGGTTCCGCGTCGGCGGAAGGAAGATTCAAGACCCGGCTTGGAAGATGACTTCGCCCGGATAGAAGACCTCTTCAGCGCCTCTTTGAAGATGACATCGGCCGGATCGAAGACTTCTTCAGCGCCGCATGGATGATGACTTCATCGGATGGAAGATTTCTTCAGTGCCGCTTGGAGGATTAACTTCTTCCGCTCCGGATGTCCTCTTCAGTTCCATCGGTGGCTCGGATGAGTGAAGACGACTCAAGGTAGGATGATCTTCAGGGGATTAGTGTTAGGTTTTTGTAAGGGGGGTTTGGGTTAGATTAGGGGTATGTGGGTGGTGGGTTTTAATGTTGGGGGGGGTTGTATTTTTCTTTTACAGGCAAAAGAGCTGAACTTTTTGGGGCATGCCCCCACAAATGGCCCTTTTAAGGGCTGGTAAGGTAAAAGAGCTTTGAAATTTATTTAATTTAGAATAGGGTAGGGATTTTTTTTATTTTGGGGGGGTTTGTTATTTTATTAGGGGGCTTAGATTAGGTGTAAGTAGCTTAAAATTGTTGTAATATTTTTAACATGTTTGTAACTTAATTTTTTATTTTTTGTAACTTAGCTTTTTTTATTTTTTGTACTTTAGTTAGTTTATGTAATTGTATTTAATTGTAGTTATTTGTAGGTAGTTTATTTAGTTAATTTAATGATAGTGTAGTATTAGGTTTAATTGTAACTTAGGTTAGGATTTATTTTACAGGTAATTTTGTAATTATTTTAGCTAGGTAGTTATTAAATAGTTAATAACTATTTAATAACTATTCTAACTAGCTAAAATAAATTGAAAGGTACCTGTAAAATAAAAATAAATCCTAAGATAGCTACAATATAATTATTATTTATATTATAGCTATATTAGGGTTTATTTTAAAGGTAAGTATTTAGTTTTAAATAGGATTCATTTAGTTAATAAGAGTTAATTTATTTAGATTTATTTAATTAATATTTAAGTTAGGGGGGCGTTAGGGTTAGTGTTAGACTTAGGTTTAGGGGTTTATCATTTTATTACAGTGGCGGCGGCGTAGTGGGGGGCAGGATAGGGGTTAATAAATTTATTATAGGTGGCGACGGTGTAGGGGGGCAGGATAGGGGTTAATACATTTAATATAGGTTGCGGCGGGTTCAGGGAGCGGCGGTTTAGGGGTTAATACATTTATTATAGTTGCGGTGGGCTCCGGGAGCAACGGTTTAGGGGGTAATAACTTTATGTAGTTGCGGCGGTGTAGGGGGGGTCAGATTAGCGGTGTTTAGACTCGGGGTACATGTTAGGGTGTTAGGTGTAGACAGCTCCCATAGGAATGAATGGGATGTCTGGCAGCAGCGAACTTGTACTTTCGCTATGGTCAGACTCCCATTGATTCCTATGGGATCCGCCGCCTCCAGGCTGGCGCTTTGAAAACCAGGTACGCTGGGCCGTAAAAGTGCCGAGCGTACCTGCTAGTTTTTTGATAACTAGCAAAAGTAGTGAGATTGTGCCGCACTTGTGTGCGGAACATCTGGAGTGACGTAAGAATCAATCTGTGTCGGACTGAGTCCGGCGGATCGAAGTTTACGTCACAAAATTCTACTTTTGCCGGTCTCGAGCCTTTGATAACTATGGCGAATCAGCCTCGCCACAAATACGCTGCGGAATACGCAGCGTATTTGAGGTTGACGGCTTGATAACTAGGCCCCTCAGTCTCTTTAATATGTCTAGTGTTCTTCTAAGAACTAAGACAAGGAGAGAAGCAAAGGAGGGAGAAGGGGATCAATTTAAAAAACAACAAAAGCAGGAATAGATAGTAAAATGTGAGGTTCATCACCAGATCCACCATGCACCACTGATCTTTAGCTTTGTGATATCGCCCAAAAATATACCAAGAAGGGCCAGACTGAGTGTTAATTGCAGTAGAATTGAGATTTTTGAAAGCTGAAAGTAAACTGTTTTCGCTCTTGCGCTTACCCGATGAGCGCAAAAATACGAAGTTAGAATATCACGTGCACGTTCACATATTATAACTTTTGTGTGCAATATTTTTTGTGAATATGTTTTATTAGATGGTGTTATGAGTGTAACCGTACTTTGTATTGTATTTTTGATGTGTTTTGTGACACTATTAATTCCATGAAAAAAATTAACCAGAGCTCTAAAGTTGCGGTAATCATTCTAGCGTAAATCGCGATTGCACTCACGCATTTACTTTTAACTAGTAATACAAGTTGTAAGCCAGAGGTGCGCAATGTCTTTTGATATACGCTTATCATTCAGGCGCAAATGTTTGCGCTCCACTTGTAATCTAGCGCTAAATTGCATATGTATTTGCATGCTCTATCTGAGTCATCAAATGAATTGTAGCAGCTGCAGGTTAAAGAATGTGCTTTTTGGTCTCTCTAGGAAGTGTGAGAAAAGCAGGAGACATTTAATATCCTTTTAAATGATTATGCTTAAAGTATTTTTGAATTATATTATTTAAAGGAAATTTTAAAGGAAAACTACTGTAAACTTTCCAATAAAAAAAGACAACTGCATTTGATGGGGGGGGAGAAAATTTGGTAATTCATTTTCATTATTTATTTTGCTCGACTAAAAATTATAGGCATAATAGAAGACATAGGTATTATTCTTTTTTTTATAAGGAAATTAGATTTAGCAGAGCAAATACGGTAAACAGAAAACGGAACTCAGGAATGTGCATATGTCTTTAGCTCTCTATGGCAGTAGTGTTACACATTGTTGCAAGCTAATGCCATAGAATGCGAAAGATACATGCACATTCCTTAGCCAAACATGGTTTACTCTTCAACAAAGGATACCAAAGAACAAAGCAAATTTTATAATAGAAGTAAATTGGAAAGTTTTTTGTTTGTTTGTTTGTTTTTTTTTTTTACATGTCATTTTTTATTAAGAATCCATAATACAAAGAGATCAGCACAATATGCATACAGAATTATACAAAAATAACAATCGTCTGGTCAATGCTGCAGGGGAAGACAGGGCCACCCTGTGTTAGGGAGTTTCAATAGTAAAAGTCATGTGTCTAGGATTCTCATTTTAACCTTTTTCTTCTTCTTAACAAAAATAAAAACAAACAATATAAATCTAATAATAACAACAACTGCCGCGGTGTCTTGATGCCTATTTCAATACGTATTCAGCTCCAACTTAAAAACTAAGCATAAACTGTATTCCTAAGTAAACCTTCTCGGTGTGAGTAACATTCCTATATCTCTAATCGTTGTCGAGTGGTGCATGCTGAGACTTTATATTTTTAACATAATTTTCCCAAGTCACTTGTAATTCAATGAATTGTTCTCGCCTATCATGTAGATAAGAGCCATACTCTTCTAATTCAATCAGATCCGCGACCTTGCTACGCCACAGGGACAGGGAAGGAATCTCTGGTGATCTCCAGTTCTGTGCTATAAGGACCTTCAAACTGTTTATCATAATTTTTAGGAGTGGCTTAAAGTGGGGTTGGGGTAGTTTGACTGGCTTGTTTAATAGCCATACTAGAGGGTCCAGCGGGAGAACAGAATGAAAGATGTATTCTATTTCATTAATTATGGATCGCCACAGCATATTTATCTGGGAGCACCACCACCACATGTGGCTCAAACCACTGCCTACATGGCCACATCGCCAGCAATGATTGGGGGATTGGGGGAAAAGCTTGTGAATCCTTTTGGGTGTCAGATACCAGCCATGTAATATTTTATAATTTAGCTTCTTAATAGACGCTGATGTGGAGGCAGATTTGGTGTTGTAGAAGATGCTTGTCGCTGTCTGTGGAGTAATAACTATCCCTAGCTCCCTCTCCCACATCTCAATAGAGCGAGGAAGGTTGCCAGGTGGCAACTGGGTGAGGATATTGTAAATATGTGAAAGGCTATGTTTAACTGGCGGTGTGGCAGTGTATACTTTCTCAATGTTGGTCAATGATCGTGTCATGTTTAAGAAGTGTTGATGTGTTGTGATATAATGATGCGTCCGTCTGTATGTAAACCAATTTTCAGCCCATCCATAGCCAGCGTCCACTAGCTGTTCCTGGGATCTTATTTGGTCATTACTAGTAAGGGACATAAGCGAAACTTCTTCGTCCCTAATCTGTGTTTCCGTGTTCCTGACTAAGGATAATAAAGAGAACTCGTTATTGTGAACAATTGATGTCAATGGGCCTGGACAGGAGGACAAATATGGGTTAGTCTTATTAGTAGAATCCCAAATTCTTAGTGTTTCTTGTGTAATTGGGTTACTAATTTGTTTGCAAAGTAAGTGAAACTTGGGGTTCCAGCAGATAGAGGGAAGGTTAAAGCCCACATTTAGGTTCTCTTCTAGAGAGATCCATCTCTTATGGCCCCTGTGAATCCTCCAGTCCAATATTCTTTGGAGAAATATGCACTTTCGGTAGGAGTCGATATCTGGGACTCCCAGTCCCCCTTGGGTTATTGGACATAACATTATGTTTTTATTTATCCTAGGAGGGCGTCTGTTCCAAATGAACGAGCTAAACAGCTGTTGTATCTGTGAAATGTATGTGCCAGGTAATTGAATAGGGAGAGTCTGCATAATATATAACAGTCGTGGGAAAATGTTTGTTTGTTTGTTTTTTAATCGCTATCTAAACCAAGAAAGTTTAATTTTGACTTTGCAGTCAATTTAAAGTTAACGTATAATTTTAGACAGTACCACTTTAAATAAGGAGTTGTAGAAACATTTCTTAAAGGAATATAAATCCTTTTTTTTTATTCAAACAGAGCACACAATTAAAAAATACTTCTATTATCAAATTTGCATTGTTCCCATGATATTCTTTGTTGAAGAGATATCTAGGTAGGTGTGTGGAGCACTACAGGGCAGGAAGTAGTGCTGCCATCTAGTGCTCTTGCAAATGGATAACATTCTTGCAAAACTACTGCAATATAATGCTCCATACTCATGCACACTCCTTATCTTACCTCACTGCTTTTTAATAAAATATACCAGGAGAACAAAGAAAATATAATTGATAGAGAACTAAATTAGAAAGATGTTTAAAATGATTTGCTCTATCTAAATCATGAGATAAAAACATTGTTTTCATGTCCCTTTAACTCACAAAAGAGCTGGTGTAGTGACAGTCTAGTAATATCATGAAGAACAGTACAAGAAGAATAAAGATATATGTATTTGTAGCTCTGGTCAGTTGCTTCCTTACTGTAATACGGCTCTATTAATAATACTGTACTATTTATGCTTTCTAACATTAGAGTGTGTGTATGTGTGATCAGTGATTAATAATACTGTACTATTTATGCTTTCTAACATTAGAGTGTGTGTATCTGAGATCAGTGATTAATAATACTGTACTATTTATGCTTTCTAACATTAGAGTGTGTGTATGTGAGATCACTGATTAATAATACTGTACTATATATGTTTTCTAACATTAGAGTGTGTGTATGTGAGATCAGTGATTAATAATACTGTACTATATATGCTTTCTAACATTAGAGTGTGTGTATGTGAGATCAGTGATTAATAATACTGTACTATATATGTTTTCTTACATTAGAGTGCGTGTATGTGAGATCAGTGATTAATAATACTGTACTATTTATGCTTTCTAACATTAGAGTGTGTATGTGAGATCAGTGATTAATAATACTGTACTATTTATGCCTTCTAACATTAGAGTGCGTGTATGTGAGATCAGTGATTAATAATACTGTACTATTTATGCTTTCTAACATTAGAGTGTGTATGTGAGATCAGTGATTAATAATACTGTACTATTTATGCTTTCTAACATTAGAGTGTGTGTATGTGAGATCAGTGATTAATAATACTGTACTATTTATGCTTTCTAACATTAGAGTGCGTGTATGTGAGATCAGTGATTAATAATACTGTACTATTTATGCTTTCTAACATTAGAGTGTGTATGTGAGATCAGTGATTAATAATACTGTACTATTTATGCTTTCTAACATTAGAGTGTGTGTATGTGAGATCAGGGATTAATAATACTGTACTATTTATGCTTTCTAACATTAGAGTGTGTGTATGTGAGATCAGTGATTAATAATACTGTAATATTTATGCTTTCTAATATTAGAGTGTGTGAATGTGAGATCAGTGATTAATAATATTGTACTATTTATGCTTTCTAACATTAGAGTGTGTGTATGTGAGATCAGTGATTAATAATACTTTACTATTTATGCTTTCTAACATTAGAGTGTGTGTATGTGAGATCAGTGATTAATAATACTGTGATATTTATGCTTTCTAACATTAGAGTGTGTGTATGTGAGATCAGTGATTAATAATACTGTAATATTTATGCTTTCTAACATTAGAGTGTGTATGTGATATCAGTGATTAATAATACTGTACTATTTATGCTTTCTAACATTAGAGTGTGTGTATGTGAGATCAGTGATTAATAATACTGTACTATTTATGCTTTCTAACATTAGAGTGTGTGTATGTGAGATCAGTGATTAATAATACTGTACTATATATGTTTTCTAACATTAGAGTGCGTGTATGTGAGATCAGTGATTAATAATACTGTACTATTTATGCTTTCTAACATTAGAGTGTGTATGTGAGATCAGTGATTAATAATACTGTACTATTTATGCTTTCTAACATTAGAGTGCGTGTATGTGAGATCAGTGATTAATAATACTGTACTATTTATGCTTTCTAACATTAGAGTGTGTATGTGAGATCAGTGATTAATAATACTGTACTATTTATGCTTTCTAACATTAGAGTGTGTGTATGTGAGATCAGTGATTAATAATACTGTACTATTTATGCTTTCTAACATTAGAGTGTGTGTATGTGAGATCAGTGATTAATAATACTGTAATATTTATGCTTTCTAACATTAGAGTGTGTGAATGTGAGATCAGTGAATAATAATACTGTACTATTTATGCTTTCTAACATTAGTGTGTGTGTATGTGAGATCAGTGATTAATAATACTGTACTATTTATGATTTCTAACATTAGAGTGTGTGTATGTGAGATCAGTGATTAATAATACTGTGATATTTATGCTTTCTAACATTAGAGTGTGTGTATGTGAGATCAGTGATTAATAATACTGTAATATTTATGCTTTCTAACATTAGAGTGTGTGTATGTGAGATCAGTGATTAATAATACTGTAATATTTATGCTTTCTAACATTAGAGTGTGTGTATGTGAGATCAGTGATTAATAATACTGTGATATTTATGCTTTCTAACATTAGAGTGCGTGTATGTGAGATCAGTGATTAATAATATTGTGATATTTATGCTTTCTAACATTAGAGTGTGTGTATGTGAGATCAGTGATTAATAATACTGTAATATTTATGCTTTCTAACATTAGAGTGTGTGTATGTGAGATCAGTGATTAATAATACTGTAATATTTATGCTTTCTAACATTAGAGTGTGTGTATGTGAGATCAGTGATTAATAATACTGTGATATTTATGCTTTCTAACATTAGAGTGCGTGTATGTGAGATCAGTGATTAATAATACTGTACTATTTATGCTTTCTAACATTAGAGTGCGTGTATGTGAGATCAGTGATTAATAATACTGTACTATTTATGCTTTCTAACATTAGAGTGTGTATGTGAGATCAGTGATTAATAATACTGTACTATTTATGCTTTCTAACATTAGAGTGTGTGTATGTGAGATCAGTGATTAATAATACTGTACTATTTATGCTTTCTAACATTAGAGTGTGTGTATGTGAGATCAGTGATTAATAATACTGTAATATTTATGCTTTCTAACATTAGAGTGTGTGAATGTGAGATCAGTGAATAATAATTCTGTACTATTTATGCTTTCTAACATTAGTGTGTGTGTATGTGAGATCAGTGATTAATAATACTGTACTATTTATGATTTCTAACATTAGAGTGTGTGTATGTGAGATCAGTGATTAATAATACTGTGATATTTATGCTTTCTAACATTAGAGTGTGTGTATGTGAGATCAGTGATTAATAATACTGTAATATTTATGCTTTCTAACATTAGAGTGTGTGTATGTGAGATCAGTGATTAATAATACTGTAATATTTATGCTTTCTAACATTAGAGTGTGTGTATGTGAGATCAGTGATTAATAATACTGTGATATTTATGCTTTCTAACATTAGAGTGCGTGTATGTGAGATCAGTGATTAATAATATTGTGATATTTATGCTTTCTAACATTAGAGTGTGTGTATGTGAGATCAGTGATTAATAATACTGTAATATTTATGCTTTCTAACATTAGAGTGTGTGTATGTGAGATCAGTGATTAATAATACTGTAATATTTATGCTTTCTAACATTAGAGTGTGTGTATGTGAGATCAGTGATTAATAATACTGTGATATTTATGCTTTCTAACATTAGAGTGTGTATGTGAGATCAGTGATTAATAATACTGTACTATTTATGCTTTCTAACATTAGAATGTGTGTATGTGAGATCAGTGATTAATAATACTGTGATATTTATGCTTTCTAACATTGAGTGTGTGTATGTGAGATCAGTGATTAATAATACTGTAATATTTATGCTTTCTAACATTAGAGTGTGTGTATGTGAGATCAGTGATTAATAATACTGTGATATCTATGCTTTCTAACATTAGAGTGTGTATATGTGTGATCAGTGATTAATAATACTGTAATATTTATGCTTTCTAACATTAGAGTGTGTGTATGTGAGATCAGTGATTAATAGTACTGTACTATTTATGCTTTCTAACATTAGAGTGTGTGTATGTGAGATCAGTGATTAATAATACTGTACTATTTATGCTTTCTAACATTAGAGTGTGTGTATGTGAGATCAGTGATTAATAATATTATAATATTTATGCTTTCTAACATTAGAGTGTGTGTATGTGAGATCAGTGATTAATAATACTGTACTATTTATGCTTTCTAACATTAGAGTGTGTGTATGGGAGATCAGTGATTAATAATACTGTACTATTTATGCTTTCTAACATGAGAGTGTGTGTATGTGAGATCAGTGATTAATAATACTGTACTATATATGCTTTCTAACATTAGAGTGTGTGTATGTGTGACCAGTGATTAATAATACTGTACTATATATGCTTTCTAACATTAGAGTGTGTTTATGTGAGATCAGTGATTAATAATACTGTAATATTTATTCTTTCTAACATTAGAGTGTGTGTATGTGAAATCAGTAAATGAACTGATACAGAAGTCCTTGGCAAAAGGGATGGGACTGTTATAAAAGCAGCGGGTGTAAATGAACAGTCAGTTCTACACATTTATATCATACATCAACATGTAAAAGTAATGACAATATTTAGTACAAGCGTTATATTAAAGCAGTTTCTTTTGATTTTGATACTAACAGGAAGTACATATTGGTGCAATACTGGTCTGTGAGATGGAAGCTGAACAGTACACAACCATCTGTTTTACACACAATTACAAAAAAAAATTATAAAACATTATAAAACATTATAAAACATGTAGTACATTTTAAAATACCCTACTTTGGGCTAGATTGCTAACTGTTGTGCGCAAGCGATATAGATTTTTTTCTGATTTTTGCGCACATAGGAAATGGTGCATGTATTACGAGTTAAAGGTAAATGTGTTCGCTTAAGCGCAATTGTGATTTCCACTCGTCAGATTTGCGTGACTTGAGAGCTCGCATAAAGGGTAGGGGAAGAAAAAGTTGCATTAAACAGAACTTAAAAGAACAATTACACTAATTTTTAAAAATTGTTATAAATATTTTTTTCATATTTTAGATTTAATATTTCAATAATGCACATTTAAGTTAGCAATTCTTTATGTGCACTATCCTGACCACGCGTTAGACCTAAATCACGAACCCAGATGCGCGTTACACATATTTTACATTTCTAGGTTCTTAACATAGAAAATAATGTCATTTTTATTATTAAATATATATTTCCATATATATCTGTTAATGTAGAATAGATATCTATATCTATATATCCACAGGAATAGATATACAGGAACAGTTATACAGGAATAGGTATATATAGAAATATGTATTTACAATAAAAAGTACTTTGTTCTGTAAGTGAAGAACATTGCAATGTGAAGTATTCATAACTCTAATGGGGTTAGCGGGCAAATGATAGGTGTTAAGTTTTTTTCTTCTGCGCTCTCCATTGACCTCTATGGGAGAGAAGAAGTCAACGCGTTCGCGATATTTAGTTAGCATTCAAACTTTTTACTTTTAACTTGTAATACGCACGGTCTAGCAACGCTTATGCACAAGCAGGAACACTAATTAGCACTCCACTCATAATCTAACCCTTTAAAAGAAACAAAGAACAAAATGTTGATTTAAGATTAGTAGGAAAGTGTCAGATGGGGTGCAGCAAGCTTTGTTTACTTACTTTATATGCACCAATAGAACCCCCTCATCCGTATCTTTAAAACTGCTTCAGAAAAGGCTGTAACCGTGCAAGTTTTCTCATTGTAACACCATACTTGAAACAGAGCTCACACACAGTTTATTAAGAAGCTAATCCATGACAATAGTATGCTTGACAAAAATATTGTGATCTGAAGAAGTGGATGATTTTCATTTACATGGACACCACTGCTAGAAATGAAAGGCAGGAATGATAGCTTGCTCAGTATGAATTTTACAGATTGTGCTTAACGGGGCTTTAAATTGCATCCGTTTACTGCATAAGAGACATTTTCAGAATGAATTGAATCCAATAAAAATTTTATAGAAAAAAAGTGTTGCTGCCTAGAGCCTTCACAGGCAAAGGTTGGGTGGGAGAAAATTAATGAGTAGGAAAACCATTCAGATGATATCACTTTAATGTGCCCTTGTGATAAACAGGAATATTTTGCTAATGTCATTTTATATTAATATGGAGGCAGCATGATTGAAAAGTGAAACGCTTCTTTTAAATATTTTAGGAGTAACAGGGTGAAATCCAGTTTTCTGATCCCAACACTTGATTTTTCTAGGGAAAAAATTCAATTTGTGTGTGTTTTTAAAAAAAAATAAGATTGCGATTTATTTAAATTACAGCTAAGGTCACTAGATCAGCTCATGTTTATCTGGACAGTTACACATACCGCAGTATACACAGGGAGAAACATGAATAATACTGTCCAGAAGCACGATTCATGAAATCAAAGTATAAACAGAAGTGTAAGACAAAGCAAAAAAAGAGCAAATTGTATCCAATAACTGTGCACAAAAAGTGTAGAAATAAGAAAAACATACAATATTCTGTTTCCTGCTGTAGCTGTTCAGATTAAATCCTTTAGGATTTACCAATGTGTCTTAAAAATCTCTAAGGCCTAGATTTGGAGTTTGGCGGTAGATGGGCTGTTAACGCTACGCAGGCTTTTTTCTGGCCGCACCATAAAATTAACTCTGGTATCGAGAGTTCAAAAAAATGCTGCGTTAGGCTCCAAAAAAGGAGCGTAGAGCATTTTTACCGCAAATGCAACTCTCGATACCAGAGTTGCTTACGGACGCGGCCAGCCTCAAAAACGTGCTCGTGCACGATTCTCCCATAGGAAACAATGGGGCTGTTTGAGCTTAAAAAAAACCTAACACCTGCAAAAAAGCAGCGTTCAGCTCCTAACGCAGCCCCATTGTTTCCTATGGGGAAACACTTCCTACGTCTGCTCCTAACACTCTAACATGTACCCCGAGTCTAAACACCCCTAACCTTACACTTATTAACCCCTAATCTGCCGCCCCCGCTATCGCTGACCCCTGCATTATATTATTAACCCCTAATCTTCCGCTCCGTAAACCGCCGCAACTTACATTATCCCTATGTACCCCTAATCTGCTGCCCCTAACCCCGCCGACCCCTATATTATATTTATTAACCCCTAACCTGCCCCCCACAACGTCGCCGCCAGCTACTTACAATAATTAACCCCTAATCTGCCGACCGCAAAGCGCCGCCACCTACGTTATCCTTATGTACCCCTAATCTGCTGCCCCTAACACCGCCGACCCCTATATTATATTTATTAACCCCTAATCTGCCCCCCTCAACGTCGCCGACACCTGCCTACACTTATTAACCCCTAATCTGCCGAGCGGACCTGAGCGCTACTATAATAAAGTTATTAACCCCTAATCCGCCTCACTAACCCTATCATAAATAGTATTAACCCCTAATCTGCCCTCCCTAACATCGCCGACACCTAACTTCAATTATTAACCCCTAATCTGACGACCGGAGCTCATCGCTACTATAATAAATGGATTAACCCCTAAAGCTAAGTCTAACCCTAACACTAGTGGCGTTCATTCATTTGCATCCTGGAAGCACAGCTTTGAACAAGGGAGTACTTTACATAAACTTTTCCAGTGCTAGGATTGACTTGCTGTATAACTCACTTCCACTGATCGAAAGCACCTGTGAGCTTTGTGCAAAGCAAGGAGAGGCTGATTGAGAGCCTGTATGTACCATCATTGTGCTCCCAGAACCGTATACCAAGAAGCCAGGATCTGTGCAAACAAAAGGAAGACAGATTGGTTGAACGGTAGGAGCGGCAATTTCAAAATAAGTGCGCGCACTTCTGCAAACGGATCGTTATACCCTTTGAGGATTTTCAAGTATTAAAGCGAAGAAACTGCTGATCGGTATTTGTCGCAAATTAAGAAGGAAAGTCCAACTGTTGGTGAGATAGCCTGGCGGTTATACAACAGTGAAACCAGACTGTGCTACACTGAGGGGATATTTGGTGAGTAAGAACTGAAAATACAAAAGCTTGCCAATATCGCTGAGACCCAGATTCAGCATACTAGATTTATCTTACATGCATCAATACTGAAAAAGATCAGCCCGGGCTAATTTGATGTAACAAATTTGATGTAACAAAGTTGCAACTTTATTACACTTATCCGGAATAGGAGTAAATCAGAATCTGACTAATGTTATCGCTGCAAGGTTACTAAAAGGGACTTTGACAGCTGGTATCTGTATTATACTTCCACTAACCTGCATCACACGAATCACCTCTCATCTTATGTTCTTTATTTTAGATTGTTTGATAAGTATAATAAATTGTGTTTTAGGAATAAGTATATTATATTGTGTTTTAGGAATTGTTTTTTAGGAATTATTGTTCTATTAGATTTTTTAATACTAATTATTTTAGGGGCACCGGTGCAATTCTACTCTAAATATCCTAATGTTTTGACTAGTCAATGTATTAAAATAAAATATTATCGATTTATTTAAATAACTTGTTTTTTAGGATTATTTTTTATTGTCCTTAGAGCTGAATTAGTTTGGTAATATTATAAATAATCTCTTTTTACAATAGGTATAGTTGTGATTTATATATATACTTTTATATTTTTTGGAAATTGTGACTCACACTTTTAGACATATTCCCCACCATAAATCAATTACTCTCACAGTTAGCCTTCACTGGCGCCACCCACAATCTTTCCTTTCAGCCTAACACTAACACCCCCCTAACTTAAATATAATTTAAATCTAACGAAATTAATTAACTCTTATTAAATAAATTATTCCTATTTAAAGCTAAATACTTACCTGTAAAATTAATCCTAATATAGCTACACTATAAATTATAATTATATTGTAGCTATTTTAGGATTAATATTTATTTTACAGGCAACTTTGTAATTATTTTAACCAGGTACAATAGCTATTAAATAGTTAAGAACTATTTAATAGTTACCTAGTTAAAATAATAACAAAATTACCTGTAAAATAAGTCCTAACCTAAGTTATAATTAAACCTAACACTACCCTATCAATAAATTAATTAAATAAAATACCTACAATTACCTACAATAAAACCTAACACTACACTATCAATAAATAAATTAAATACAATTTCTACAAATAACTACAATTACATAAACTAACTAAAGTACAAAAAATAAAAAAGAATTAAGTTACAAAAAATAAAAAAATATTTACAAACATAAGAAAAATATTACAACAATTTTAAACTAATTAAACCTACTCTAAGCCCCCTAATAAAATAACAAAGACCCCCAAAATAAAAAAATGCCCTACCCTATTCTAAATTAATAAATTTAAAAGCTCTTTTACCTTACCAGTCCTGAACAGGGCCCTTTGCGGGGCATGCCCCAAGAAATTCAGCTCTTTTGCCTGTAAAAAAAAACATACAATACCCCCCCCCCAACATTACAACCCACCACCCACATACCCCTAATCTAACCCAAACCCCCCTTAAATAAACCTAACACTAAGCCCCTGAAGATCATCCTACCTTGTCTTCACCATACCAGGTTCACCGATCGGTCCAGTAGAGCTCCTCCGATGTCCTGATCCAAGCCCAAGCGGGGGGCTGAAGAGGTCCATGATCCGGCTGAAGTCTTCATCCAAGCGGGCCAGAAGAGGTCTTCCATCCGATTGAAGTCTTCATCCAAGCGGCATCCATCCGGAGCGAAGCGGCAGCATCCTGAAGACCTCCACCGCGGAACATCCATCCTGGCCGACGACTGAACGACGAATGATGATTCCTTTAAATTACGTCACCCAAGATGGCGTCCCTCGAATTCCGATTGGCTGATAGGATTCTATCAGCCAATCGGAATTAAGGTAGGAATATTCTGATTGGCTGATGGAATCAGCCAATCAGAATCAAGTTCAATCCGATTGGCTGATCCAATCAGCCAATCAGATAGAGCTCGCATTCTATTGGCTGATCGGAACAGCCAATAGAATGCGAGCTCAATCTGATTGGCTGATTGGATCAGCCAATCGGATTGAACTTGATTCTGATTGGCTGATTCCATCAGCCAATCAGAATATTCCTACCTTAATTCCGATTGGCTGATAGAATCCTATCAGCCAATCGGAATTCGAGGGACGCCATCTTGGGTGACGTCATTTAAAGGAACCGTTATTCGTCGTTCAGTCGTCGGCCAGGATGGATGTTCCGCGGTGGAGGTCTTCAGGATGCTGCCGCTTCGCTCCGGATGGATGCCGCTTGGATGAAGACTTCAATCGGATGGAAGACCTCTTCTGGCCCGCTTGGATGAAGACTTCAGCCGGATCATGGACCTCTTCAGCCCCCCGCTTGGGCTTGGATCAGGACATCGGAGGAGCTCTTCTGGACCGATCGGTGAACCTGGTATGGTGAAGACAAGGTAGGATGATCTTCAGGGGCTTAGTGTTAGGTTTATTTAAGGGGGGTTTGGGTTAGATTAGGGGTATGTGGGTGGTGGGTTGTAATGTTGGGGGGGGGGGGTATTGTATGTTTTTTTTTACAGGCAAAAGAGCTGAATTTCTTGGGGCATGCCCCGCAAAGGGCCCTGTTCAGGGCTGGTAAGGTAAAAGAGCTTTTAAATTTATTAATTTAGAATAGGGTAGGGCATTTTTTTATTTTGGGGGTCTTTGTTATTTTATTAGGGGGCTTAGAGTAGGTGTAATTAGTTTAAAATTGTTGTAATATTTTTCTTATGTTTGTAAATATTTTTTTATTTTTTGTAACTTAGTTCTTTTTTATTTTTTGTACTTTAGTTAGTTTATGTAATTGTAGTTATTTGTAGAAATTGTATTTAATTTATTTATTGATAGTGTAGTGTTAGGTTTTATTGTAGGTAATTGTAGGTATTTTATTTAATTAATTTATTGATAGGGTAGTGTTAGGTTTAATTATAACTTAGGTTAGGACTTATTTTACAGGTAATTTTGTTATTATTTTAACTAGGTAACTATTAAATAGTTCTTAACTATTTAATAGCTATTGTACCTGGTTAAAATAATTACAAAGTTGCCTGTAAAATAAATATTAATCCTAAAATAGCTACAATATAATTATAATTTATAGTGTAGCTATATTAGGATTAATTTTACAGGTAAGTATTTAGCTTTAAATAGGAATAATTTATTTAATAAGAGTTAATTAATTTCGTTAGATTTAAATTATATTTAAGTTAGGGGGGTGTTAGTGTTAGGGTTAGATTTAGCTTTAGGGGTTAATCCATTTATTATAGTAGCGATGAGCTCCGGTCGTCAGATTAGGGGTTAATAATTGAAGTTAGGTGTCGGCGATGTTAGGGAGGGCAGATTAGGGGTTAATACTATTTATGATAGGGTTAGTGAGGCGGATTAGGGGTTAATAACTTTATTATAGTAGCGCTCAGGTCCGCTCGGCAGATTAGGGGTTAATAAGTGTAGGCAGGTGTCGGCGACGTTGAGGGGGGCAGATTAGGGGTTAATAAATATAATATAGGGGTCGGCGGTGTTAGGGGCAGCAGATTAGGGGTACATAAGGATAACGTAGGTGGCGGCACTTTGCGGTCGGCAGATTAGGGGTTAATTATTGTAAGTAGCTTGCGGCGACGTTGTGGGGGGCAGGTTAGGGGTTAATAAATATAATACAGGGGTCGGCGGTGTTAGGGGCAGCAGATTAGGGGTACATAAGTATAACGTAGGTGGCGGTCGGCAGATTAGGGGTTAAAAAAATTTAATCGAGTTGCGGCGATGTGGGGGGACCTCGGTTTAGGGGTGCATAGGTAGTTTATGGGTGTTAGTGTACTTTAGGGTACAGTAGTTAAGAGCTTTATGAACCGGCGTTAGCCCAGAAAGCTCTTAACTCCTGCTTTTTTCCTGCTGCTGGAGTTTTGTCGTTAGAATTCTAACGCTCACTTCAGAAACGACTCTAAATACCGGCGTTAGGAAGATCCCATTGAAAAGATAGGATACGCAATTGACGTAAGGGGATCTGCGGTATGGAAAAGTCGCGGCTGAAAAGTGAGCGTTAGACCCTTTAATCACTGACTCCAAATACCGGCGGTAGCCTAAAACCAGCGTTAGGAGCCTCTAACGCTGGTTTTCACGGCTAACGCCGAACTCTAAATCTAGGCCTAAGTATGTTCAGCAAAGATTGAAGATGAACCCGAATAGTCTCCCAGTCAATGAGATAAGCAACTTCTTACCGCTCAATTCTTAAAAATTACAAGTTTTTTGTGAAACGAACATTGAAGTTTTGGATTCTAATAAGGGAAATGCCAACTGTAAGCATGAGCAGAATAGTGGCTCTTTAAATTGGTGAGTATCCAGCTTATTTGTTCTCAATATATATAATGCAAGGTTCCTTTATATGCTTAAAGACACAGTAACGTCAAAATTAAAATATCATGATTTAGACTGAGTATGCAATTTTAAACAACTTTAGTAAAGTTAGGAACATGCACATGTCTTTAGTACTCTGTCAGCAGTGTTTTCAATAATGTATAATGCTGCTACAATGTTGCAAAACACTGCTGTAATACAGTACACAAGAAATTTGCACACGCATAAGCTCCTATGAAACTATGTAGATTTATTCTTCAATAAAAGATATCAAGAAAATAAAGCAAATTTCATAAAAGTAAAATGGAAATTTGTTTAAAACTGTAAGTTCTACCTAAACATGAACGTTTCATTTTGACTTTACTGTTTCCTGTTACCCTTTGTCTTTAAGTGAGTGGTAATAACTTGCTGTATTCACTATAGCCTCATATGCTGAGAACTTAAAGTTCATCTTTAAACCCTTCAGTACCAAAATTTTAGAGAAAAACAGGAGATTTTTTTTTAGCATTTTTGCTATCACTTTTAACAGAAATAAAGCATTTTATCTATCAAAACTATATATTATTTTTTAGTAGTAGATCTAGGTCCATTTTGGTATATTTCATGCTACCATTTTGCCACCAAATGCGATAATATTCAAAATATCATTAACTTTTTCACAAACTTTGGGTTTGTCACTGAAATTATTTACACACAACATCTGCAGTCATAAGACAAAAGGTTGTAAAATCTTCTCTGGAATCCCCTTTGTTCAGAAATAGCAGACATACATTGCTTTTCCATTGCTTTTTAGCAATTAGAAAGCTGCTAATTACAGTTGAGCACCAAACTTCTTTTATTCATGGTAGTGAAGGGATTATTCAGGTAGCTTGTAATGTTATTTTTGCTGTAGTGTAGATATTACCCTCCCACCTGATACACCCCACACCCTGATCCCTACCTGATCCCTCCCAAACAGCTTGCTTCCCTCCCTCACCCCCCCACAGGTCACCAACATCTTGGTGCAACTGCCAGTTCACAGTTTTAAGCCTTTTTTCACTCCTCAACCCTCCCACCTCCCTCATACCTCCTAAACAGCTCTCTAACACTCCCCCCCCCCCTCTCACTAGAAGCTGCCATCTTAGGTACTGGCAGCTGTCTGCCAGTATACAGTTTATAGTTTTTCTCTTATTTTTTTTTTAAATTTATTAGTAAAAATGTTTTCTGAAGTGCATCAATCGCCATCCCCTCCCCAAGATATTGTCACAAGGGATGCCCTCACCCCTCCCTCACCCATTTCTGTATTTAGGGAACCCATTCACCCCCCTCCCTCACCAAACATTTTTTTCTGTAGCATAGGGAACCCTCCCCTTACACCCCCTCCTGAAATGCACCGCCCGCCTCTCTCCTTCCCTCCTCATCACCCACAGAATCACTGCAAGCTGATACTGTCAGTTTCACTGTTTGTATAGGCAATCTGCCTTCATATAGTAAAGGATGAATGATCAGATCTTTCCCTGGCTGCAGTCTCCGCTGTCAAAGCTGACAGAAGACTACAGTGTAAGCCATACTGTGTGATATAGTACCCTTGTCCATTTGGCTTAAGAGGTTAACAATTGCAGGATATCAGCTCAGAAGATTATGAGTAAGATACTTACTACGTACATTAGGCCTATATTGTTACAGTATTACCCTATGGGGGATGTTTATCAAAGCATCAACTGAAAATACGCTTGAATCCCGCATCGTATTTGTCGCGAGATTGATCCGCCGTAGTTATCAAAGCGTCAAGATCATCAATTGTTGAAATGTGTGATGAAATATACACTCCCGAGATCTCAATCTGACGCAGATCGATTTAACAGGTATGCTTGTGTACCTAGTTTTCAATCCGCCACCCTTGAAGCCGCGGATGCCATAGAAATCAATGGGAGTCTGAAAATACAGAAAGCTTATGTTCGATGCTGCAAGAGAATGAAGTATATTACATAATAAAAGTAAATTAGAAACTTTATTAAAATTGTATACCCCTTCTAAATCAAACAATATTATTGCTCCACATTTGGTGCACTAGTAGATATAGGGATAAAAATAAAAAAAACATTACTATTTATGGATTATGTTACAACTTTGTCTCTCATTACAAAGCAAGGGGACAATATCCCTCCAAATTTGCTGCAAAGTTTTGCCCCAAACTTGTTGCACTAATAGATATAGAGATAAAAATTAAATAAATACACAACATAATATAGCTAACTTCCTTTTATTTTTTTGGAAAAATCAATTTGCACCATTTTTAAGCCATGTAATACAGGTCCCACTCTCTACTACGCCCCAAATTTGAAGCAACACTTTTCACACCAATTATGACGCAAACTCCTAAACAACCCACACACTAGTGAATTTTTCAACCACTTTTGATTGGAATATGCATAATCACATGATTTATGACATCAGCCAATTTTATTCAAATATATATTTTAAACTATCACTAACAAATCAAATTGCTCGATACTTGTGTCATTAATCACTCATCAGAACTTGTAAGTGCCATTTGTTACATTGCATATTATACTTTAAAAGTATGTATATGTGAAATGAGTATTAAAGATAAGCATTGATGCTGACATTAGAACACACTGTAATATTTTAGACAATGATTTTAAAATTCAAATTGATGTTTGATTCAATATAATCTTAAGATGATAGCTCAAAGGGATAGCCCACTTAACATTAAACTGCCATGATTCAGATACAGCAGAAATTAAAATCACCACTTTACTTGTCATATTTTCAGTGTTTTTCTTCCTTCTCTTGAATTTCTTTTTCAGTAAGAAATGTCATCTTATATGCCAGCCCATTTTATAACACCTGTGTAGGGGTGGCTCTTAAAACTAGATTGCAATCAGGAGGGGTTACATGGGTACAGAGAGAAAACTGGCCCAGCTCCTAAAATATCCATTTATTGCAAATAAATACATATGGTACCCTGATTACATTTTATATTCGCAATTATTCCTGCTCAGAATAATAATTAATTTACACTATATACATATAGTGGTATAAATAAACACAGAGATATGACAGATAACATTGTTTATATATATATATATATATATATATATATATGCAAATATATATGTATACATTCTAGCATTAATAATCATTTATAAATTAAAAAACATGAGATAAAAGCATATCATGACTTCTAGAAATAAAAATACACATTAATTTATGTGAAAGTATAATATAACAGATTATTCTGTATAACAAATAAATATAAAAATAACTTTCTATGAGATATTGTTTGTTGAGGTATACATGTAGCTATTTCTTGGACATTAACAGATGAAAAGTAAAAGATTAGCTTTAGAAAAATGTGCTTGTTCATGGACAGTAAATAAATGGTATAAATAAAGTTGGGAAAAACCTGAATAACCGCGACATTGATGACTGTTAGTTAACAACAGTCCGATGCTCATTGCGCCGTACTTGATGCGCGTGTTTTTGACGTTTTCATTATATGTGTATCCGCGGCAGCGATGTCTGGCGAGCGTATTGATGCCGGTGAATGCACCGAGATTGACGCTTTGATAAATATCCCCCTCTGTCTTTGTTCTTCTCTCCTTTTTTCTTCCTTTAAAATCTCATTGGTAAATCCTGAGGAGTGTATTTCAACAGCTACAGCTGTAAACAATATTATTTCATGACATGTGTGCAATTACTATCTATCATTTAGCTTCAATTGATAATTTACACTTAATTGCTCTTTTAAATAAATATTCTTTTAATTATAGTTTTGCTGTGTATATATTTCAGAGATTAAATGTTATATGAGCTTCATTTTTAAAATTTTATTTAATTACAAAATAACTGTATTTATCTTTATGAATTGAAGTTGTGGAAACACTTTAGAAAACAAGTAAAGCTATGCCACAAGCTAAAATAGGTTTTCAGGAAGGTAATATTGTTAATTTTGATAGATTAAAAAATAAAGTAAGTTAAGCTTTCTGATTATATAGTGTGAAAAAGTTAATGCAAATTTTCTGAAATATTTTTATGTTACAAAGTCAAAATGAAAAACATTAAAAGGAAAATAATGTTTTCTGGTGTATTTAAACAGCCATTAGATTTGACAACCTTTAGGAAAAACCTGTGCAAAGCTTTGTACTACTACTCTTTCTAATTGGAATAGACTCCAGTATTCTAATTCAGTTGCATTTATATTAAAGGGACACTGAACCAAAACATTTTCTTTCGTGATTCAGATAGAGCATGCAATTTTAAGCAACTTTCTAATTTACTCCTATTATCAATTTTTCTTCGTTCTCTTGATATCTTTATTTGAAAAAGAAGGCATCTAAGCTTTTTTTGGGGGGTTCAGAACTCTGGACATCACGTTTTTATTGGTGGATGAATTTATCCACCAATCAGGAAGGACAACCAAGGTTGTTCACCACAAATGGGCCGGCATCTAAACTTAGATTCTTGCATTTCAAATAAAGATACCAAGAGAATAAAGAAAATTTGATAATAGGAGTAAATTAGAACGTTGCTTAAAATGTCATGCTCTATCTGGATCAGGAAAGAAAAAAATTGGGTTCAGTGTCCCTTTAATACTACAGTGAGACAATGGCCTTTATGTGAAGTTTGTCAGTGTGATCTTCTTATGCGTGAGATTACCATAAGAAAATATGTGTTTACACATTATGTTGATTTGTGTTTAACATGGGGACTAATATTCTTGCTCTCAATCACCCATTTTAATTAAGACCACTACAGTGGGTAAGAATATACTTGTGCAAAACTCATTTGGTATTTATTTTTACTTGTGCCCATGTTGTCACTACTGGCTAAGAAGGAGATGGGAAATCACACAACAATCTACTGGTTGATTCTAATTACATCTGATCTAGTGTTACTTTTATATATGGGGAAAGAATTAAATTAAAAGAAGTATTTCTGACTTCCTTGTAAACCTAAGTGAGGGGTCTTCTTTGTGCAAGTAGAATGCATTATATAGGATGTAAATAGAGATAGAGAACATAAGTAAGCTTCCTACCCACCCTCACTTTAGGTTTGCCACAGCTGCTGGGCGTACTTGACTATTTGGTGACTTTAGTCAGAGTGGGGATTGCTGGTACTCCCTATGTAATTTGACTGGAAGGGGAGAGTTTTGTAAATGGCCTTCTTTTGTGCTAGGAAGGACATGTTTTGTAGTTTGGGTTATTTAACTGTTTAAAAAGTTATTTTGCTTAAAGGGCCAGCCTACACCAGAATTTTTATTGTTTAAAAAGACAGATAATCCCTTTATTACCTATTCCCCAGTTTCGCATAACCAACACAGTTATATTAACCTCTGTAATTACCTTGTATCTAAACCTCTGCAGACTGCACCCTTATATCAGTGCTTTTGACAGACATGCTGTTTAGCCAATCAATACAGACTCTTAAATAACTCCACGGGTGTGAGCACAATGTTATGTATATGGAACACATGAACTAGCACTGTCTAACTGTGAAAAACTTAAAAAATGCTCTGAGCTAAGAGGCGATTTTCAACGGTTTTGAAATCAGTTTAAGCCTAGCTAGGTCTAGCTTTTCAAAAATGCCACTAAGGGAACAAAGCAAAAGTAAACTGAAAAGTTGTTTAAAATTGCATACCCTATCTGAATCATAAAAGTTTGACTAAAACTGTCCCTTTAAGTTTGAAAATGTAATTTTTAGATTTTCATTAAAAGCAAGCTGTGTGCCTTTTACAACATAGTTTTGAATTTGGTGTATTTATTTTTATTTGAGCATAACACTGTGCCTGGCATGGAGGTCAAATTAATATTCAGAGGAAAATTGCCTGGTATTTCGGGACTGGAGTGACCTTACTAGTTGGGATCAGACTGATGTACTTCACATATGTTCCTCTCTGTGGAAAGTTCAATTGGGCTAAAAGAGCCTGGTCCTAGGTGGTAACTCACCTTAGAACAAGCTACTGAGCTGTTGTCCGTGCCTGGTAATGAGCTTTTCTTTCTGTATGCATTCAAATTAATGTTCATTTACAAAAACTAATTTGAACCTTTGAAAAAATGATTTAATTTGTTTAGCTTGAAAAATTTAGTTTAACTTTAGTTGTCTTAACATGTACTGAAACATTCACCCTCCCTAGTGTTTGCACTTCTCTGTGCAGTTAGCTAACATATAATAACAAAATATTATTAGAAATGTTAAAATACCCGGTACACAATATCAGGCCCTATAATAGACAACTGTAATGGTGAAAGGCAGCACCTTTTTCTGTCTGGGGCACAGGAATGGGTTAGCCAAACCCCAATGTAAATTTCAAAGAAGTAATTATCCAGCCTCCAGTAAGATTTAAAAGACCTTTATTGTTCTCTTGCAGGGTCCATCATATAAACAATGTTTCAAACCTATACTCGGTTCTTAATCATGATTAAGAACCGAGTATAGGTTTGAAACGTTGTTTATATGATGGACCCTGCAAGACAAGCAAGACAAGCCAGTCATAAATTATCATAAAGTGAATAGTATGTAAATTGGTGTACCATTTTTGTAGCCACAAAACAAAATCTGTCATCAAAACCAGAGCACGGTTGTGTCTTCTGTATCGATTATGGAGGCTCTAGTTTAACATGGTGTGGATATTATGAGACTTTTGATGATAGGCAATCAAATTAACTCCTCATTCTCCTCACATTTTTCAATCTGAAGAGAGTTTATGGACTTCCATATTTAAATACAGGAAATATGCATTTATTAAATCATTTAAATGAGAATTAGACAGTGGACTCTCCTCTAAGTTCCTGAAGCTTTTTTTAGGGGATTAAAGTCCTATAAAATATAGGAACAAGATATACATCTCTCTATATGTAGTGAGGTCAATGATTTGATTTTGCTGGTGGCTTCAGTGCCTTTGATAGCATGGGACAGATTCACTAGCAATTCAAAGAGAACATCTGGAGAGAATTTTCTATATTCAATTCATATGTTTTCTTACAGAGCTTATTCACTAAAGTATGAGGTCACTTTTTCCATCTTGAGGAGTCCGTACCCTTGTAGCACAGAAATAAGACTATGGGGCCGATTTATCAAGGACCAAATGGCCCCTGATGCCCCTGTTTCCGCGTGAGCCTGAAGGCTTACCGGAAGCAGCTGTCTTAAGACCGCTGCTCCTTAACTAGTCTACCGCCTCTGAGGTGGTGGACAGCAATCAACCCGATCAGATACGATCGGGTTGATTGACACCCCCTGCTAGCTGCTGATTGGCCGCAAATCTGCAGGGGGCAGCATTGCACAAGCAGTTCACCAGAACTGCTTGTGCAATGTTAAATGCCGACAGCGTATGCTGTCTGCATTTAGCGATGTTGGGCAGATATGATCGGTCTCAATTTGTTAAATTCTTAGTAAATATAAAGAAGGGACCATCAAATAATCTCTGGAAACATAAAACAAGTTTAGACTAAATTAACAGTAACTGCAGCATTATATATCAGGAAATATTTCATCTTTATGTTCAGATATAGGTGAACTTTTGTCAGCTGCATTCCTAGTAGAAATCTAAGGAACTGACAGTCAAAGTCAGTTCAGCAGAACACTGAATCTGTGTCAGATGTAAAAGAATTCAAGTTTTTCATTTTCAATTTTAAATCACGGAAAGTGTAGAATCTGTTACCTCGTTTACATGCTGAGCTATTTCAGCTAATTAAAAGCAGAGAGATGGCTATTCCAGCCGAGGGCATTTACCCCCCATATGGGTTAGTTGTTTCCATAAAAAATATTCTGAAAACCATGCTGGGACATTTGAACACTATCTGATATTATTTGATAGCAACCCAGGCTGAAAGCTGCTGTCCCTCCCTTTATCAAAAGAATATATAAAATATGTATCCTTTTCTTCATTATCATTGTCATTCCACTAGGCTAAATAAGTAGAAACTAAGAAACATTAAAATGTGTATCATTTTTTTTATTATAATATTAAAGGGCTACAATTAAACTCATGATTCATATAAAGCATGCAATTTTATATAACTTTCTATTATACTTCTATTATCTAATTAAGTGTATGTTCTCGTTATCCTTCGTTTATAGGCGCTCAGGAGCATGCCTATGTCTTATGGCAGCAATGTTTGCAACAATGTTTGCAGCAATGTTGTATATAATGGCAAACACCTTTGCTGTAGGATGGGACATATTTAAAACTGCATGCTCATCATGCAAGTTTCATTTTGACTTTACTATTCCTTTAATAAATGTATGGTTCATGTTTACAAAACAGCAAATGCCCCTCATTTTTATATATATTAACCTTCCATTGTTATAGCACCCACTGGGTTAGATTCATAGTCACACATTAGGCTGTTAAGGGGTCTCTTTGTTCAGGTGAGATCATGTTCAAATGAATAGAGCCTCATTTCAGCTGTCTTTCACTGCCTATCGCCAGTGGGTATTTCATTTAACTAACATATATAATTGTCTAAGTAACCCAATACATGATATCTCACATATCAAACCAGAACCGCTAACAACACATAAAAAATACATGTCTGTTTTGTTATGTTAAAGTAGTATTGCTGGATAGAATTAAATCTGTCTCTGCAGTCTTGTAGATGTGAATAAGAGGCTTACCCTGGGTACACTGGGGTGTATTGCGGTGTTGTCATGATGGGCTCTGATTTATGTTCCTAATACTCTATTCTGCATGTGGAATTCAAAAAGATGTGATTTCCTGCAAAGTATCTTGTCTTGCAGTCGGTTCTTGTTTTGTTTTTTCCTATATTTTCCTTAAACCTTTTTATATTTTCTTTTGTGCATGTTTTATTAATTTAAATTTCTTCATTTTGCAGTTTTTAAAATGTTTTGTGGTGTCGGTAATACTCCACAGGGAAACTTGTCCTAGACACCCAGAAATGAATGGCTGCAAGAAAAAAATCAGCGGTTACAACAGACATTTACAAATCTTAATGAATTCCTCAATTTTTGAGTTACGAAGTTGCAGCAAGTTTTTTTTAACAAGATTTATTTTTTTTACTTAATCTAGGCCATTGACTTGCGGTTAAGATGTTTCCTAATAGCAATGTGCAGTTTAGTACCAGATGCTATGCTTTTCACAACTGATAGTAACAAACGTAGCCCCATTTATCAGCCATCTGGATTTCAACTTACATCAAAATACATGCACAAATCATTTAAATTTAACAAACTGTTATCTCTATAGAAAGTCGCTTCTTACTGGAGATTTCATACCGATGCAAGAGTCGTATTCGCCAGTGACTGATTCCAGTCTTTGGTCTTGTGCACCTTTAAGTAACTTTATTTTTAAAGTTAGCATTTATTCTAGTGAATTATGTCTCAAACCCATCCCAAATAGGTTTTTATATTTTCTACCTTTGAAACTAAGGGTGCATAGCCAATGGAGGCCAGACTTACGTCCAGCAGAGCAAATAAAAGAGAGTAAATGAAGAACATGAAAAGAAAAGCCAGCACCGGACAATATAAAGTAAATGATTTTGCCAAGGTAGTGCCAATAAAATAAAACTAAAATTACAAAACAAAATATGGTGGCTCATTGGTCTAGCAAATAGTAAAACCTGTCCTCTGGCCTCCCCAACAGGCCAGGTTTTCAGGATTACCTTGGGTGAGAGCAGGTAAAATTGCCAGGTTTATTAATCAGCTGATTATTTCACCTGTGCTCCAGTTCAGATGAACTCAAAATGTGGCCTGTTAGTGAGGCCTGAGGACAGGTTTGAAAACCAGTGATCTAGGGGTATGATTCTTTAGATACAGCATAAGGGGTCGATTTATGAAGCAGCGGATGATGCTTCCAACCCACTCCCCTTCAGTTCCGTCTGAAGCAGAAGTTAAGAAGCAGCGGTCCTAAGACCGCTGCTCCTTAACTCGTCTGCCACCTCTTAGATGGCGGACAGCAGCCAGCCCAATCAAATACATTTAGGTTGATTGACACCCCCTGCTAGCGGCCGATTGGCCGCGAATCTGCAGGGGGCGGTATTGCACAAGCAGTTCACAAGAACTGCTGGTGTAATGATAAATGCCAACAGCGTATGCTGTCAGCATTTATCGATGTGCAGCAGACATAATTCGCTATAGCGGATCATGTCTGTTCGCATCATGATAAATTTACCACCATGACTGCAATAATCATATATATAGAAAACAGATTATTGTCTTTGGAATTTACAACTTCCACTGAATGCTTTCAAATCAACTAATTACTGTACTGGGCTTCATGTTCTTTTGGACTTGGTCATACTATTTTTTTTAGTAAATTTGGGCTAACATGCGCTACCCAGGAGCTATGAGCCTGGGCATTTCTGTTTCCAGGATTTCTAGTTATTAATGGTTTCATAAGTTTTTTTACACTTTCAGTTGGACACTAAATAGCCAACTGCATTACAAAAACAATTCAAGTTCAAGTAATTGTTTGGAAAACCAAACAATAATAGCGACAATATCTCCTGGATGCTGATTTTATTTGTGTGCTGTAGCAATTCATTTACATGGCCCTTTTAATTATACCAGCATCAAAGCAATCTAAAACCAGAACACATGTTTAAAGGGACATTATACACTATATTTTTCATAAATGTTTTGTAGATGATCCATTTATATAGCCCATACAGGTTTTTATATAGTTTTGCTTATTTTTAAATAATATTGCTCTTATTTTCAGACTCTTAACCGATCCCCAAAGTTTTAGGAGAATACTGATGTATTCCTCCTCCAGCTTTCTCCTGTTTGTGTAAAGGGTCTTTTGATATGCAGAGAAAGGGGGAGGGGGGAGTGTCTGATATTTCCCACTTGCAGTGGGTGTTCCAGTAACCTTTTCAACAGAGCTAAACTGGGAGCTTCCAAGTAATTTTTTAAATGGTTTTATAGTATCTGTGCATATTCTTCTTTATAGTAGTGTCTATTACATGCAGTTATATGAAAATTTGTGTATACTGTCCCTTTAAGGATACATTATCAAAACTGGGTGTTTATCTGCAATATTTATGGTTTCATTGAGTATATTTTTTAGAAGTAGGATAGGCCCTAGATTGAGTTTAATGGACCTTAAGAGGATTCACCATTTATTTTATGATGGTGTATACATAAATTCACTGCATAGATAGTACATTATGAGCACATTAATATAGACCATGGCAAAAGTGTAATGCAGACTGATCGAAAATAAATGATCCAAAGCATTAAGTTAACAGTGCTGTCTATATGTCGGGGGAGGATAGCTGGAGGTTTCTGACAAGTAGATATGAACAAACCTACGGGAAAAATATTGTTTCATTATAGTTTTTTATAGATAATAAATATAAATGTTTGTGAAGGACAAAAAGGAAATGAGCTAATATTAATGTATGTCAATTTATTAAATAGGTAGCGTATTATAGCAGGTAAAGGGTCAGAAGGGTGTATAGACAGGTAAAACATGAGCCAGTAGCAAACCAAGTTGTACAATAGAGAGGTATTTGGATAACATGCTTAATAGGATGGAAGCAAGCGAAGCCATCAAGTTTCAAAAGCAGTCAAGGAACACTTGTTGTCAAAGATAAAATAACAGTGGGCAGAGTAAATAATCCCCCTGAAATGCTTCCTAACACCTTTGCGCTTTTCCTTGCATGACACCCACCACAAAATCCTCAGACTGCCAAAATCATCTCCCCTAACACCCAGGCACTGGCCCCATCATGTAAGGAAATCTCTCTATGCCTCTCACAAAAAAATTTGTAAGTAAAAAATAAGTAACTTTTCCTGCTGTAATCCTCAGTCTAGTATCCTTCACTGTCCTATTTCTCACCATTGTTCCTCCCTATGTATCTTCTTTTTCTGCAGTCCTTATTAATCAGTTTTTGCAACTGGAATGTGATTTATGTCTCAGTCTTCTTTAACATACAGAATACAATATATTTTCTGGGCACAGCTTTGTTTACTTAGTTGGAATCTGTTAATGCATTGAAAACCACTTATGAAATACAGGTAGATGTATGACTTTTCTTTCCTACAGGATTGATCATCTTTATACGATCGCTGTGTTAATTTTTCCTCTCTAATTCTTTTTGCATTACAGTGGCTCTGGCGTCCAGTGAGCAGAATCCTCTCATCATTATAGTCGTTGTATCTGTGGCAGGATTTATTGTGTTGTTGTCCATGGTGATTGGACTCATGATATGGAGGAGGTAAGATTAAGAACTAATCTATGGGAGTAATGTACCAGTGTCTGTAGGCAAAAATCATCAGTAATTAGGAAAATAAATGAAGTGCAACATCTAAAAAATGTACCTTATTAAATAGATACTATTAGTGGGCAAAATGTGTTATTAAAGGGACACTCTAGATAAAAAATAAAATGCTCTTTTTTGTCAGAATATTTTATTCTTAAACAAATTCCCTTTCTTTACTATGTTTTTATGTGGAACACTCATTTTCTTCCTTTAAGAAGGATACAGCCAGTGGTTGGACCATATGCACATATGCCAACTTCTCATTTGCTCATCAGGAATGGTACATGAGCACAACCTTGACTATGTATTTAACACTTTGCAGAGGTTAAACACATCAAACTAGATTCATAGATGCTCATGAGGTTGTCAATGGGTCAAATTGTAAAGGCAAAACCATGTTCCGAATTCATTGACCATCACTTATATTTTTAGCATTTCATTAACGGACATTCCTGCTATTTACATCTATAGTTGTATGAGGTGCTCAATACATGACATTGCGCACATCAAACATATACAGCTATCAGCAAAGAAAAACAATTACGAGCACAATATTTTGGAAAAAATTGTCACGTCTTTGTTAAGGTAAAGTAGTCTCATTTGCCATAGGTGTTCTGTAGTTGTTCTAGAGACATGGCTCACCTGCGCATAGGCCCAGCATACAGGATTTATAAACAGTCTATTGTCCTGGTAAAGTATTTTGTCTTGCAGCCGTGTCTCACTGTTACAAAGCTTACAAGGTTGTCTCAATTTTATGTTCACAGTTGAATTGGTTCTGGGCGCAAAACGTTGTATGATTATGAGGTACAGTATATGCTGCTCCTCTGATTACAATGGGTATTTAATGGCACTTTGGGGATGTAATAATTGACAGATACAAGTATTTTTGCTACACAAAAAGAAACGCTCAACCTGGCAATGAACAATAGCATAATAGCTAGTTTTATGGATAGTTACCGCCCCAGGAACAGCCTCTTATTGACCAGCATGTGTCTTTCACAGAGAAGAACGTTCCTGTAGTATATAAGTCAGGCCTTGACTAAAAAATACAGTCTAGCCCAGTAATACCAGAAAATCCCTCTCTGAATGTGAGACAAAGCAAACGCCAGACATATGTTTTGGCCCAGAGTGGGCCTTGTCAGTGAGGTGCAGCCATATCCATCTAGGCACATTGGGTAACAGGTCCACGTCTCATTTTCTGCAATTTTTTAATTCAGCAATATTGGAGTTGGCAAGTTGCAGTGAGTATATTCCATGAGATATTAGGTTCACTAATGAGTTATTTCAACGCAAGACTACTTTTCTATAACAAAATAGACATGTGACTATTATACACTTACAAACCTTTCTATTTACTGCATTTTTGGGCACTTGACACAACTATTCATTCATGGAAAGAATGCAAGGTAACACATCTTTAGAAAATATAGGTAAAGCTTTAGAACATTATCTCACCTTTACAAAGAGGTCCCTTTGCAAGCGTATGTGTCTTTATGCAATCTATCCCAATAACTAAACAGCAGAAATGCAAAGGTAAGGCAGACAGCGCCAAGCATAATCAGGTACATTTAACAGATGGAGAGGTTGCAGGAATCAGTAATAAATCAAAAACTGACTCCATGAACAGCATGTTTCTGACTAGGAAACCAAAGTTATTGGTCAATTAGGCAACAAAGGTAACCCCCAAATAATGCAACAATTATCATCTGGGGTGACTGAAAAAAATATGATTTTCAGATATAAATTACAGGAAAAGCAGGCAAACTAAATTCTAAAAAATTGCATAGCAACTTTTATTATGATTTCACTGGGCATAATTAAAGCTTTTATATAGAATTTTAGGCTGTAATATCCCTTAGTGAGGTATATTCAAGTGAAATCTATGCCATATAAACTGAAAATATGCTTGTGAAATTGTGAATGTCTATTTCAGAAAAAATGTGGAACACAAAACAATGATTCCTTTAATAACGACCTTGAACTAGGGATATAACTAATACACTGACATATTCTCATGAAGCTGATTCATTTTATAACACCTGGTATATGCATAGATTTTACACTTGACTGAAGCTTAGTATATTTTGTGCATTGAATGTTTCTTGTGCTTTGTACCTTTCATTAAAGAGACATAGAAGCACAATTGAAAGAAGTATGTATATATGTTTTAAAGGGACATTAAACTTTTTTTTCTTTCATTACTTAGATAGAACATGCAATTTTAAACAACTTTCAAATGTACTTCTTTTATCTAATGTGCTTCATTCTTTTATTATAATTTGTTGGAAAGCATATCTAAATAGGCTCAGTAGCTGCCGATTGGTGGCTGCACATAGATGCCTCATGTTATTGGCTCGCCCATGTGCATTGCTATTTCTTTATCAAATGATACCTAAAGAATGAAGGAAATTAGAAAATATAAGTGAATTGGAATGTTGTTTAAAATTGTACTCTCTATCTGAATCATGAAAGAAACATTTTGTGTTTCATGTCCTTTTAATTAGAGTTATTTATTTTTCAGAATGTTTGTTTAACAGTAAAGTTATATTGACAGTATATTATGATGAACCCTTCTCCTCCATGCTCACAAATTGTCGAGATGCCTTTGGGTTTCCAAAGAGCTGTCAAATCACATGATAAGTGTGACACATTATTTGATTTCTGTTCTCCGGATCACACAATGGATCAGAAAAATACCATTATTAAAATTGTGAAAATAATTTCCATTGTGATTAATGATTTTCAAAAATCATTAACAAGTTTAGATTTGTCACACATAGTGTGTGTTTTTACTCATAAAATTAAATTAAAGAAAGAAGTAACCATACAGAATATAGATTTTGTCAAATATATCTAATATATTTGACAATATAATATAGATAACTTAAAAATAAATAATATGTATCAAAATAATAATATATGTTTAATATCTAATGACACCTTGATGACAATACATTTCAGACTTTTGATTCAACGTTTAATTATTTTGTAAAGTCTTAATAGATAAAAATGAATACACTAAAGGTAAAAATTGTATTATTCAGATGAAGAGTGAAATTTTAAACAACTTTCCAATTTACTTTTATTATCAAATTGTGCACAGTGTTTCTATATACACAACTCTTTAGGCACGCTCCGTTTCTGCGCAAGTGCAATCGTTTACATTGTATATATATTGAAATCTGTGATTTGTTGATGGCTGTCACAGACATTTTGAAATATGTCATAGAAAAAATCTTCTGCTCATTTGAAATTCAGAGAAAAAGCTATTGTGTTATTATTTATTCTACTGTATTTAATTGTCCTAAAATTGTTAGCAAGTTTTATTGACTTGTAAACTATATTTAGATTACCATCTCCAATCATTATATCTGAAATAAACATGTTGATAGATTAGAGTAATGTGTCATATACAACTTTACTAGTTTATTAATGTTTATACCCTTTCTATTTTAAGGCAATGTGGCTACAGCAAAGCAAGTCAAGATGGTGACGAGGAGCTTTATTTCCATTGTAAGTAAAATATGGGTTACTCAATATATAGTAAAAGCACAGTAAGAAAGAAAAGGAAAAGGGAAATGTTGTTACCTTGTTAACCAGGATTAGAAAGAAGTATAAATTGTTTTGTGAAAAAGAGATTCACAAGGACATGAAATCTAACATTTTCTATTATGATTCAGATAAAGCACTCAATTTAAAAATGTAAAATTTTGAATGTACTTCTCTTGTAAAATTTGCTTCACTCTCATGGTATTCTTTGTTGTAGAACATACCTAGATAGGTAGCGTGGACATGTCTGGAGCACTAGATAGCAGCAACTACTACTGCCATCTAGTGCTCTTGCAAATGTATAACATTGTTAAAAGTATTTTTACAAAACTTCTACCATATCATGCTCCAGACGCATGCACACTCCTAAGCCTACCAACCTGCTTTTCAACACGTATAAAAGTAGAATTAAGTATATTGGATTTGTTTTAATTCTATGCTCTGTCTGAATCATGGAAGGAACATGTTGTGTTTCGTGTCCCTTTAATGCAAGGTTTAAGGACATCAAGGGCTAGATTATGAGTGGAGCATTATTCTGCGCTCCCACTCGTGCGTTATCTCTGCTAGAAGTAAGCTTTTTCCATGCCTCAAGTAGAATACGTATTGCAATTTTAAAGTAAAAGCTTTTCAAAGGAGTGCTACCCTGACATGCGCAAAAAGCTGAACTTCAAATATTGCAATTGCATTAACTTATTCCCCCATAGAAGTCAAGGGAGCAACACCTTACTCGCGAGCACAACCTGATTGCATTTTCTCAAGTGCGCTAACCTGACATCAAAATATGAATATTTCACATTCCATTGTTCTTCACATAGCAGATTATGGTCAATTCATTCTTAAATACATATTTCTATATATATCAGATGTGTTTTTTTTGTAAAATATTTATCTATAAATATATAAATATACTGTATATATATATATATATATATATAAAGATTCTATGAATTTTTTTTAAATATATATATATACAAAAAGGGAGATGTGGTCAGCAGCCTTCAATACTTCCAATAATGGGGTTAGTATCAATTCGCTGTATATTTAATTACTCACAGGCCAATGGTGCAGGAGGAAAAGATACTATTAAAATTGAACTAGAAGAAGAAATACAAGCAGTTTCTGTCCAGCACTAACTATTACCTATGTTCCTATTTTAATTATGCGGAATAATTGCCTAGGTTAAAAATACCTCAACATACCAAAACATTTAATATGTATCAAATATTGAAAAGATTACAAATAACTCAGGGGGAGCATATATGCAGCATTTATTAGGGCTAATACACGGCAAAATTATTTCTAGGATACTGAAAAAATACTCATAGTGCGCTATGAATCCCCATAAAATTAAACACATAAATAAAGAAAGAAAATGACCAGTCAACATAATAATTAAATACATTATCAAACTCATATGAGATATAAGGGATAACAGTTCCTATTGAAAGTCACAGAAATAGTTGCCAATTTCCAGCACTATGGTTAAATAATTCAGTTCCAATATAAAAGTTCCCCTGTCATGGGTAAACAGTGGGTGGTTTGAGGCTGTCAGTAACAAACAATTTCCGTTCACTACTAACCCTTCCAAGTGCAAAATAGCTGGTTCCTATGCACGGGTAGTCATAGCAATTCAATGCAAAAAAAGAGAAGAAAAAACACACTTTGGGGCATATGTATCATGCTCCGATTGGAGCTTGATGCCCCGTGTTTCTGGCGAGCCTGCAGGCTCACCAGAAACAGCAGTTATGAAGCAGCAGTCACAAAGACCGCTGCTCCATAACCTGTGCGCCTGCTCTGAGCAGGCGTACAGACATCGCCGGAAATCAACCCGATCGAGTACGATCGGGTTGATTGACACCCCCCTGCTGGCGGCCTATTCAGCGAGGTCTGTTGGACCTGATCCGCACTGTGAGATCAGGTCCGACAGACCTTAATAACTAGAGGCCTTTGTCTGATTCTGCAGTAAATACTTGCAGCTTGAATTGAGAAGTTCCACTTTCCGCGGATAAACACCTCCTGGGTAAGTATCCTCCAGGGTGGTCACCTCCTCAGCGCTGTAGTGTGAAAGATATTAGATGTGACAACGCCTCAAAGCAAAATCCCTTGCTGTAGGTAACAACAGCCTGTGTCTCCCTAACAAACGCAGCTTGCCAGCTACGCGCGTTTCACCCCTTAGGCTCTGGTGCTTCTTCCGGCTCCAAGTAAAGTCATGTGACTATAGACAACTGTGATCTCTTTTAAAGACCTGTATACGGAGGAAAAACTCCTCCCATTTTTGAAGCCTTTGAACTACTTACAAAAGTATTTGGGTAAAATGGTAACAAAAAATGTAACAATTAAACAGTTATGTTACTTAATAAGTAATACTATGTTCTCTATATTAACGATAAATTTAAATGCAATTTTTCCTATTTGGATAGTAACAGTGTTATTTACAAACTCCCCCTTGTTACATTGTAGAAATTATTGATTTACTAACTTCTATGCTACAAACTCTGTCGCCTTAGAAATATTATTGCAATCAAATAAAGATCATAAAGAACTAATAAGATAAATTAATACTTAAAGGAATAGGCGGCTAGTTAGATACATCTTATTTCTATTAGTAACCATTTATTATATTTGACTATTACCCTATATTTTAAGGATTTATATTTGAGTTTCGAAGAAATTAGCTTAGACTTGGGACCTTGATATAAGTTACTCCCCCTTTTTTATTTCAAAGAAAAAGTGGGAAAACCAACAATATAATTTTAACTGTAATAGGTTATCAATAACAAATGTTTTTTGAAAAGACATTACTCTGAAGAGCATACTATAATTTATTTATTTCTGCATATATTTCCAGCGGAGCAGGTTTGTTTTTGTTTATATTCAGTTAGTAGAACTAAAAACAAGAGAATCAACAACATTTTTAATACTTTTATAAAAAAAGAGGGATTATTTATCAAGACTCTCATTTTCCCAGAAAACATGCATACTTTGAATTCATCATTCTTTCCTAGAGGGGCAATCATTTTTAGAAAATGTAAGTCCATTCCCAGACACTCATTCCCCCAGAAAACATGCATAGTTTATTTCTTCATTCATTCCTAGTGGGGCAAGCGCTTTTAGGTTGAAGATCCATTTGCATTCATTCTGTAGTAGTAATTTATCTAGATTGCCTCCTCTCTGCTGTAAGTCAATTTTCTGCAAGCCTCTAAATTTAAGTTCATGTTTATTACTGTTATGTTTTAGAAAAAAGTGTCTTGCTACACTAGCCTACTAGTGTCTATTAGTTTATTTTTTATTTCTCGTTTATGCTCTTTTATTCTTTCTTTCACCTCTCTGTAGGTTTTCCCTACGTAATAACAGGGACAGCTACAATAAACTAAGTACACTACTCCTTCACTATGGCAATCTATGGCCTAGATTTGGAGTTTGGCGTTAGCCGTGAAAACCAGCGTTAGAGGCTCCTAACGCTGGTTTTAGGCTAACTCCGGTATTTGGAGTCACTCAAAAAAGGGTCTAACGCTCACTTTTCAGCCGCGACTTTTCCATACCGCAGATCCCCTTACGTAAATTGCGTATCCTATCTTTTCAATGGGATCTTTCTAACTCCGGTATTTAGAGTCGTGTCTGAAGTGAGTGTTAGAAAGCTAACGACAAAACTCCAGCCGCAGAAAAAAGTCAGTAGTTAAGAGCTTTCTGGGCTAACGCCGGTTCATAAAGCTCTTAACTACTGTACTCTAAAGTACACTAACACCCATAAACTACCTATGTACCCCTAAACCGAGGTCCCCCCACATCGCCGCCACTCGATTACATTTTTTTAACCCCTAATCTGCCGACCGCCACCTACGTTATACTTATGTACCCCTAATCTGCTGCCCCTAACACCGCCGACCCATGTATTATATTTATTAACCCCTAATCTGCCCCCCACAACGTCGCCACAAACTACTTACAATAATTAACCCCTAATCTGCCGACCGCAAAGCGCCGCCCCCAGTAAGTACTTATGTACCCCTAATCTGCTGCCCCTAACACCGCCGACCCCTATATTATATTTATTGACCCCTAATCTGCCCCCCACAACGTCGCCGCTACCTACCTACACTTATTAACCCCTAATCTGCCGAGCGGACCGCACCGCTACTATAATAAAGTTATTAACCCCTAATCCGCCTCACTAACCCTATAATAAATAGTATTAACCCCTAATCTGCCCTCCCTAACATCGCCGACACCTAACTTCAATTATTAACCCTTAATCTGCTGACCGGAGCTCACCGCTATTCTAATAAATGTATTAACCCCTAAAGCTAAGTCTAACCCTAACACTAACACCCCCCTAAATTAAATATAATTTTAATCTAACGAAATTAATTAACTCTTATTAAATAAATTATTCCTATTTAAAGCTAAATACTTACCTGTAAAATAAATCCTAATATAGCTACAATATAAATTATAATTACATTGTAGCTATTTTAGGATTAATATTTATTTTACAGGCAACTTTGTAATTATTTTAACCAGGTACAATAGCTATTAAATAGTTAAGAACTATTTAATAGTTACCTAGTTAAAATAATTACAAAATTACCTGTAAAATAAATCCTAACCTAAGTTACAATTAAACCTAACACTAGACTATCATTAAATTAATTAAATAAAATATCTACAATTACCTACAATTAAACCTAACACTACACTATCAATACATTAATTAAATTACAAAAAAAAAAAAAACTAAGTTACAAAAAATAAAAAAAATATTTACAAACATAAGAAAAATCTTACAACAATTTTAAACTAATTACACCTACTCTAAGCCCCCTAATAATATAAAAATATTTCATTAGATTAAAATTATATTTAATTTAGTGGGGTGTTAGTGTTAGGGTTAGACTTAGCTTTAGGGGTTAATACATTTATTAGAATAGCGGTGAGCTCCGGTCGGCAGATTAGGGGTTAATAATTGAAGTTAGGTGTCGGCGATGTTAGGGAGGGCAGATTAGGGGTTAATACTATTTATTATAGGGTTAGTGAGGCGGATTAGGGGTTAATAACTTTATTATAGTAGCGGTGCGGTCCGCTAGGCAGATTAGGGGTTAATAAGTGTAGGCAGGTGGAGGCGACGTTGTGGGGAGCAGATTAGGGGTTAATAAATATAATATAGGGGTCGGCGGTGTTAGGGCAGCAGATTAGGGGTACATAGGGATAATGTAAGTAGCGGCGGTTTACGGAGCGGCAGATTAGGGGTTAAAAATAATATGCAGGTGTCAGCGATAGCGGGGGCGGCAGATTAGGGGTTAATAAGTGTAAGGTTAGGGGTGTTTAGACTCGGGGTACATGTTAGGGTGTTAGGTGCAGACGTAGGAAGTGTTTACGCATAGCAAACAATGGGGCTGCGTTAAGAGATGAACGCGGCTTTTTTGCAGGTGTTAGGTTTTTTTTCAGCTCAAACAGCCCCATTGTTTCCTATGGGGGAATCGTGCACGAGCACGTTTTTGAGGCTGGCCGCGTCCGTAAGCAACTCTGGTATCGAGAGTTGAAGTTGCGTTAAAAATGCTCTACGCTCCTTTTTTGGAGCCTAAAGCAGCCTTTATGTGGACTCTCAATACCAGAGTTATTTTTATGGTGCGGAAAGAAAAAAGCCGGCGTTAGCTACGCGGGTCCTTACCGACAAAACTCTAAATCTAGCCGTATGTGTCCTTTAATATACCATAATTCACCATATTTATCAATGAATTTATTTCCTGTAGTCATATTTCTACAAAATGAACATTTTGTACAGCGAAAGTTCCCATTGGATGTTTTGTATTGAGATAACCAGTTACTGTCTCTGTGTAGAACAAAATCGCCTAGATTTAGAGTTCTGCGTTAGCCGTCAAAACCAGCGTTAGGGGGTCCTAACGCTGGTTTTGTCCTACCGCTGGTATTTAGAGTCTTGTAGGTAAGGGTCTAACGCTCACTTTCCAGCAACAACTTTTCTATACTGCAGATCCCCTTACGTCAATTGCATATCCTATCTTTTCAATGGGATCTTTCTAACGCCAGTATTTAGAGTCTTGGCTGAAGTGAGCATTAGAAATCTAATGACAAGACTCCAGCCGCAGCAAAAAGCCAGGAGTTAAGAGCTTTCTGGGCTAACGCCGGTTCATAAAGCTCTTAACTACTGTGCTCTAAAGTACACTAACACCTATAAACTATCTATGTACCCCTAAACCGAGGCCCCCCCACATCGCCGCCACTCTATTAAATTTTTTTAACCCCTAATCGGCCAACCGCACACCGCCGCAACCTACATTATCCCTATGTACCCCTAATCTGCTGCCCCTAACATCGCCGACCCCTACATAATATTTATTACCCCCTAATCTGCCCCCCCACGTCGCCGCTACCTACCTACAATTATTAGCCCCTAATCTGCCGACCGGACCTCACCGCTACTATAATAAATGTATTAACCCCTAATCCGCCTCACTCCCGCTTCAAAACACCTATAATAAATAGTATTAACCCCTAATCTGCCCTCCCTAACATCGCCGACACCTAACTTCAAGTATTAAACCCTAATCTGACGACCGGACCTCACCGCTACTATAATAAATGTATTAACCCCTAAAGCTAAGTCTAACCCTAACACCCCCCTAAGTTAAATATAATTTAAATCTAATGAAATAAAATAAATCTTATTAAATAAATTATTCCTATTTAAAGCTAAATACTTACCTGTAAAATAAGCCCTAATATAGCTACAATATAAATAATAATTATATTGTAGCTATTTTAGGATTAATATTTATTTTACAGGCAACTTTGTATTTATTTTAACCAGTTACAATAGCTATTAAATAGTTAATAACTATTTAATAGCTACCTAGTTAAAATAATTACAAAATTACCTGTAAAATAAATTCTAACCTAAGTTACAATTAAACCTAACACTACACTATCAATAAATTAATTAAATAAACTATCTACAATTATCTACAATTAAATCAACTAAACAAAATTACAAAAACAAACACTAAATTACAAAAAAAAAAAAAACACTAAATTACAAAAAATAAAAAAAGATTACAAGAATTTTAAACTAATTACACCTACTCTAAGCCCCATAAAAAAATAACAAAGCCCCCCAAAATAAAAAAAATGCCCTACCCTATTCTAAAATAAAAATTTGACAGCTCTTTTACCTTACCAGCCCTTAAAATGGCCTTTTGCGAAGCATTCCCCAACGAAAACAGCTCTTTTGCCTGTAAAAAAAACATACAATACCCCCCCAACATTACAACCCACCACCCACATACCCCTACTCTAACCCACCCAAACCCCCCTTAAAAAACCTAACACTAAGCCCCTGAAGATCTCCCTACCTTGTATTCACCCAGCCAGGTATCACCGATCCGTCCAGAAGAGGGTCCGAAGTCTTCATCCTATCCGGCAAGAAGAGGGCATCCAGACCGGTAGACATCTTCATCCAAGCGGCATCTTCTATCTTCTTCCATCCGGCGCGGATGGAAGAAGATCGGATTGGCTGATTCAATCGGATTGGATCAGCCAATCTGATTGAACTTGAATATGATTGGCTGATTCAATCAGCCAATCAGATTTTTCCTACCTTAATTCCGATTGGCTGATAGAATCCTATCAGCCAATCGGAATTCGAGGGACGCCATCTTGGATGACGTCATTTAAAGGAACCTTCATTCGGACTTAGGACGTCGTTAGAAGAGGATGGAAGATAGAAGATGCCGCCTGGATGAAGATGTCTACCGGTCCGGATGCCCTCTTCTTGCCGGATAGGATGAAGACTTCGGACCCTCTTCTGGACCTCTTCTTGTCGGATAGGATGAAGACTTCGGACCCTCTTCTGGACGGATCGGTGATACCCGGCGTGGTGAAGATAAGGTAGGAAGATCTTCAGGGGCTTAGTGTTAGGTTTCTTAAGGGGGGTTTGGGTTAGATTACGGGTATGTGGGTGGTGGGTTGTAATGTTGGGGGGGTATTGTATGGGTTTTTTTACAGGCAAAAGAGCTGTTTTCTTTTGGGCATGCCCCACAAAATGCCCTTTTAAGGGCTGGTAAGGTAAAAGAGCTGTAAAATTTTTATTTTAGAATAGGGTAGGGCATTTTTTTATTTTGGGGGGCTTTGTTATTTTTTTAGGGGTCTTAGAGTAGGTGTAATTAGTTTAAAATTCTTGTAATCTTTTTTTATTTTTTGTAATTTAGTGTTTGTTTGTTTTGTAATTTTGTTTAGTTTATTTAATTGTAGATAATTGTAGATAGTTTATTTAATTAATTTATTGATAGTGTAGTGTTAGGTTTAATTGTAACTTAGGTTAGGATTTATTTTACAGGTAATTTTGTAATTATTTTAACTAGGTAGCTATTAAATAGTAAATAACTATTTAATAGCTATTGTATCTGGTTAAAATAAATACAAAGTTGCCTGTAAAATAAATATTAATCCTAAAATAGCTACAATATAATTATTCTTTATATTGTAGCTATATTAGGGTTTATTTTACAGGTAAGTATTTAGCTTTAAATAGGAATAATTTATTTAATAAGATTTATTTTATTTCATTAGATTTAAATTATATTTAACTTAGGGGGATGTTAGTGTTAGGGTTAGACTTAGCTTTAGGGGTTAATACATTTATTATAGTAGCGGTGAGGTCCGGTCGGCAGATTAGGGGTTAATAATTGTAGGTAGGTGGCGGCGACGTTGGGGGCGGCAGATTAGGGGTTAATAAATATAATATAGGGGTCGGCGGTGTTAGGGGCAGCAGATTAGGGGTACATAGGGATAACGTAGGTTGTGGCAGTGTACGGAGTGGCAGATTAGGGGTTAAAATAATATGCAGTGGTCAGCGATAGCGGGTGCGGCAGATTAGGGGTTAATAAGTGTAAGGTTAGGGGTCTTTAGACTCGGGTTACATGTTAGAGTGTTAGGTGCAGACTTAGAAACTATTTCCCCATAGGAAACAATGGGGCTGCGTTAGGAGCTGAACGCTGCTTTTTTGCAGGTGTTAGGTTTTTTTCCAGCTCAAACTGCCCCATTTTTTCCTATGGGGGAATCGTGCACAAGCACGTTTTTGAAGCTGGCCGCGTCCGTAAGCAACGCTGGTATTGAGAGTTGCAGTGGCGGTAAATATGCCTGTATGCTCCCTTTTTGGAGCCTAACGCAGCCCTTCTGAGAACTATAAATACCAGCGTTGTTTAAAAGGTGCGGGGGGAAAAAACCATGCGTAGCTAACGCACCCCTTCTAACGCAAAACTCTAAATCTAGGTGAAGAGCTTTTAACTAGTTTGTCCTTATAGATAGATAGATAGATAGATAGATACAGATATATATAGGAATATTTGTTTATAAATACTTATAACATATCCCCCTATGTGCAGAACATAGGAATGAAAAATATTTACAGTAAATACACAGTGAAACACGTTGTTAAATATGAATATTGCATAAATAGGTTTTCATCTACTTGTCTGCAAAGGGCTCCAAAGCACATATATATGTCTATATATGTGTACATATGTATTTATTTGTTTATATGTGTATATAGGTCTGTAAATACATAAATACACATATAACACCTGAGACCTCATATCTTTGAGCCCCTATAACTTTTTTGTGCAATATTTTTTATTAATATTTTTTATTAGACAGTGTTATTGGGATTGTAACTGTACTTTTGAATGTATTTTTTTCTCGAGTTACAGTTAACCAAAGAACTGAAGACGCGCTAACCTGACAAGCGTAAATTGTGATTGCTCTCACTATGTGCAGAATTATATAACATTATTTTTAAAGTTTATTAACACTTTAAATTCTTTTAAAATAGTAGGAGTGTAATAGTTGATATATGATATGTATTTATAAAAAATACTTTAATAGGCTATTTTTAGATATGAAATATAATATTTGCAGACATGAAATACAGAGCGCTACTCTGTCAAGAAATGCACCAGAAGAAAATTCCTGCAGTAATTATAATGAGAGATAACTTGATCTTATTCAGAATCTAATGCAGGCAAATCATTGTTTTCCCCCCACACAGAGGCACTTAGATGCAGTGTAAGACAGCTAAACCTTTTTCAAAAGTTGCAAAAGTACAACATTCTTCTTCTTACTTTCCATCTTAATATGAATAGAGTCCACGGCTTCATTCCTTACTTGTGGGAATACAGAACCTGGCTACCAGGAGGAAGCAAAGACACCCAGCCAAAGACTTAAATACCTCCCCCACTCCCCTCCTCCCCCAGTCATTGTTTGCCTTTCGTCACAGGAGGATTGCAGAGAAGTGTCGGAAGATTCGGAGTAGTCTCTTATGGAGGGTAGTACTCTTCGCTATGGGACTGGAGTTTTAAGTAGTCTTGTCAGCCTCTCAGTGAGAGCATTGACAAATGTTAGGGTCTGGAGATGCAGGAAGAGTCTTTTTGCGAAACCATCCAGACTCGTATTAACAACTCCTAAGCAATCAGTGTTGACGAGTATCACTGCCTGTTTATATCACTCAAGTCCATGTTAGGTGCAATGCTACAAGGCTGTCAAACTTTAGAGGCTGTGTGTCTGTTCCACAGCGATGATTCCATTAAGATCGTTTTATCTTATCTCATATGATGACGTAAGAAGACAGGGTCACAGTGTGACTCCTTTATCTGTATGGAATCAAGGGTTAAAATCTCTTGAAGGGGATTATTGAACAGGGGGGATTTATACATGATTTGCTTTATTATGTTTTATGCTGCGACATTTGTGAGATGAGGCTCTGGCAGATGTGTGAACATTCAGGTTTTACTTTCATTTTGGATAACTGTGCAGCCTTTCAGTTTGGAGCGTTTTCTTTCTGAAGCAGGGGCGGTCCTGCATGGCACTCCATGTGACTGGGTGTGGACTCATAGACTTCCTCTTTCCTGACCGTGCGGTTTACAGGAGATGAAGCGGTTCCTCTGTGGGGCCTGGGTCATAGGAGGTGGTGAGTGCCCCGGCCATTGGGGGTATAAAGGTGCCATTTATTTTTTCTGTAGTGCATCATGCTATGGAGGACTCCAAAGCATTGGAGGCTACTCCCTCTTTAACCCAATCTAATACCTGTTTTTATTGTGAGGAGGCTATGGTATACCCGCCTGCTCAATTATGTTCCACATGCCTTGAGAAAGTAATTATATCTAAAAAGAAAAACATGTTTAGTACCACTGAGCCGTCCACCTCTGAGGGGTCTCCGTCCTGCGAGGTGCATTCCCTGCAATCATCTCCTATTACACATGCAGCTCCCCATTGCACTACTAATCCTCCTTCAGGAGGGGCCCTGTTACTACCAGACTTTTCTGAACAGTTGCAAACGGCAGTGTCTGCAGGGTTTGGTGCTTAACCTTGCCCTGCTAAGCGCAAGGGAAAGATTAACTATTGCTATCCTTTCCAGGGGTCATCTACCAATTTGTTGGATTTATATGATTCTAGATTATCCGCTGATGAAGACGCCTCTGATACTTCAGAGGAGGCTCTTTCTGGGTCAGAATCGACTGCCTCAAGGCCTCTGGCTGCGGAGGAACCAGACTTTAGATTTAGGATAGAGCACTTAAGCTTTCTGTTGAAGGAAGTGTTGGCTACGTTAGAGGTTCTGGAACCCAAGTTACCCGAAGAACCTTCTATTCCTAAGGTTAATAAAGATAAGGTTAATGAGGACAGGGTGGTGCCATAAACTTTCCCAGTTCCTGTAAAGATGGCAAATATTAATATGAATGAATGAGAGGGACTTGGTTCTTCTTTTTCCCCTTCTTCTTCCTTTAAGAAATTGTTCCCGGTTCCTGACTCCCAATTAGAGTTGTGGGGGTCTGTCCCTAAAGTGGATGGAGCTTTCTCCCCGCTTGCTAAGCGCACCACTAACCTGCTTGAGAATAGTTCTTCATTTAAGAAGCCCATGGATAAGAAGCTAGAAACTCTGTTAAGAAAAATGTTTCACCACACAGGATTTTTATTTCAGCCAGCAGCGGCGGTTGCTGCGGTGGCTGGAGCTGCTACCTATTAGTGTGACTCCCTGTCGGAGATTATCGAGGTGGAAACTCTCCTCAATAAGATCCAGGAAAGAATTAAAGCCTTGAGGGTTGCTAATTCATTTATTTGTGATGCAAATATGCAGATTATCCGACTGACATGACTTGCAAATCTAGATTATTTTCCCTTCCATTTAAGGGGAAGGTTCTTTTTGGTCCAGGACTGGACTCTATCATATCCACGGTCACTGGGGGCAAAGGTACCTTTTTACTGCAGGGTAAGAAGAATAAAGCTAAAGAACAAGGTCCTAATTTTCGTCCCTTTTGTTTGGATAAGTCTCAACATCAGCAGCCCTCCGCGTAGTCTGATCAATCCAAGGGAACTTGGAAACCATCTCAATCTTGGAATAAATCCAAGCAGAACAAGAAGCCCTCCGAGACAATATCGGCATGAAGGGGTGGCCCCTGATCCATCACTGGATCGTGTGGGGGGCAGACTTTCTCTATTTGTGGAGGCTTGGCTGGGAGGCGTGCAAGACCCTTGGGTTCTGGAGATCATTGCCCAGGGTTACAGGATAGGTTTTTAAATCTCATCCACCAAGGGTCAGATTCCTCTTATCAACCTGTCTTCAAGACCAAAAAAATGAGATGCCTTTCTAGGGTGTGTGAGGGATCTCTCCTCCCTAGGAGTCATGCTGCCAGTACCTCTAGCAGAGAGAGGTCTGGGATACTACTCAAACCTTTTAGTGGTCCTAAAGAAGGAGGGTACGTTTCGCCCGAATCTAGACCTAAAGTGCTTAAACAAGTTTCTGTCAGTACCATCGTTCAAGATGGAATGATAAGGTCTATTCTGCCCTTAGTTCAAGAAGGAAGAGGAAGAATGAAGGACCATAAGATGCGATGGGTGACTAGCTTGAATGAGAGTATTAATTACTCTCTCAGAAAAAACTCCCTTGGCTAGGACTAAGTATTCAATCTCCACTCAGTCAGCCTCAGAGAATCTAGATTTTATTGAACAAAAGTACCCTGCTCCAGCAGATCCCTGCGACTGGGTAACCTCCATGGAGGAGACAATGACATCCCCACCAGTTGCGCAAACTACATCCTGAACATCCACGATGGAGCAATTTAAATAGTCGAGGCTTGCTCCTGCTTGATGCAGGACACTACCCAAGGTAGAAGTGACAACGGTGGAAAAATGTAAACTAGGTTAAACCCCAAAGGCACTGCTAAGGCATCTATCAGCTCTGCCTGGGGATTCCTGGACCGTGACCCATATCTGGGTAGCTTGGTATTGAGTCTGAATGCCATGAGATCTATCTCCGCATCCCCCATTTGTTGCAAATCTCCACAAAACACCTTGGGATTGAGAGACCATACCCCGGATGAAACGATTGTCTGCTGAGAAAGTTCACTTCCCAGTTATCCACACCCGGAATGTGGATCGCTGACAGTGAGCAGTTGTGGGCCTCCACACAATCCAGAATCTGAGATACTTCCTTCATGGCTAGGGAGCTTCTTGTTCCCCCCTGATGGTTGATGTAAGCCAACGATGTAATGTTGTCTGATTGGAATCTGATAAACTGGGACGAACCCAGAAGAAGGCAAGCCCATTGAAGATCGCTCAAAGTTCCAGAGTGTTGATCGGGAGAAAAGATTCCTCCCGAGTCCACCAGCCCTGTGCCTTCCTGGCACCCCAAATGGCTCCCCATCCTGATAGACTTGCATCCGTAGTCACTATCTCCCAGGATGGTCTCAAAAAGCATGTCACCAAGAGAGCGATTCTCTCAATCGGCTATGCAGAGAAATCTGTTGGGATAGATCTGAGTGATCGCTGTTCCATTGCCTCAGCATGCAAAGCTGCAGAGGTCTGAGATGGAACCTGGCAAATGGGATGATATCTATGCTGGACACCATGAGTCCAATCACCTCCATACACCGGGCAACAGATGGCCTTAAGAAGGTCTGGAGAACAAAACAACTGGAAGTAATTTTGCAATGTCTCTGGTCTATAAGAAATATCATCATGGATATGGAATCTATTATCATGCCCAGGAATTCCACTCTGGTACTGGGAACTAGAGAACTCTTTCCTAAGTTTATCTTCCATCCATGAGATTGAAGAAGAAGAGCTCTCGAATGGTCTTCTGCCAGCTGGCAGGACGGAGCTTGGACCAGAATGTCATCCAAATAAGGCATTACTGCAATGCCTCTGGATCTCGCCACTGTGAGTCGAGCTCCCAGAAACTTTGTAAAGACTCTTGGAGCAGTCCCCAGATCAAAGGGAAGAGCTAAAAACTGGAAGTGCTGATCCAGAAAGCAAATCTTAAGAACTTGAAGTGATCCTTGTGTATTGGAACATAAAGGTAAGCATCCTTCAAGCCTATCATGGTCATGAACTGAGGAAGGAAGAATGAGCAGCATCCCCCACAATGCACCATAGTCAGGAAGAGAGGTGAGTAAAATGGCTGCCAGCAGCACATGACAAACACAACAGGGAGAAAACCCTGACACCTCTATGGAGCAGATTACATACTTTTTCAAAGTTTTACAAATTTGACGTTTTTGCTTTGGCTGAAGCAGCTTTTGGGAGAAAGGTTTTACATGCTGTGGTGCCCTCAGAATAGGATCTGCCTCTCTTTTGCCCTCACGTTTTCATTTAGTGTCCTCTAGAGCTTGGGTATATGTTTCCCACAAGTAAGGAATGAAGCTGTGGACTCTCCTCATATTAAAATGGAAAACATAAATTTTGCTTACCAGATAATCTCATTTCCATCTGTATGAGGAGAGTCCATTGTCCTCATCCCGTTTTCTCCGTTGGGCGGACCTAAATTTATTTTTTTGTTCTTCTGGCACCTTTTTATACCCTGTTATTTCTCCTACTGTTCCTTGTTCCCTCGGCAGAATGACTGGGGGATGAGGGGAGTGGGGGAGGTATTTAAGCCTTTGTCTGGGGTGTCTTTGCCTCCTCCTGGTGGCCAGGTTCTGTATTCCCACAAGTAAGGAATGAAGCCATGGACTCTCCTCATACAGATGGAAAGTATAATTTATGTTTTTATCTTTTTTTACTATAACATCTTTTAAGGGTGCATTGTCCATGAATTGGTTTATCTCATAGAAACACTGAAAGCTGCAGTATAATTTAAAAATAAAATGCTTACCAAATGTGTAATATATTATAGCAAACACTTCATAAAACCCCTAATACATTTGCAATGTTGGCCACTTTTAGTATATTGAGGAAGAGACACTTGGGGGCCAAATTATCAAAGTGCAAGCGGACATGATCCACTAAATTTAGTGAAATACTTGTGTGATGCTGCCCCCTGCAGATTTGTGGCCAATAGGGTGTGTCAATCAACCTGTTCGTATCCGATCGGGCGGATTGCTGGCTGCCGCCTCAGAGGTAGTGGACGAGTTAAGGAGCAGCGGTCCTAAGACCGCTGATTCTTTTCTCCTGTATGTTATTCAATTGCAATAGGTAGCACTGACTTACTAAATGAGCTTTTTTAGCAAATAAAACTAGAAAAAATATAACTGCCAATACTGAAAATAGAGAGTGTACAAATTAAATGGAAATACACAAATCTCTACAGGAACTACAAAAAAACACATGGAAAAGAGGGCTTGATTACAAGTGGCACGCTAACATTAGCATGCGATATTATCACAATCGAGTTAACTTGCGCGTGTATTACAAATTGATTTTAAACATAAATGCATTAAAATGAAGTGTTACACTAATGTACACAATGTCTAATAAAAATATTAATAAACTGTAAATATGGAAAAAAAGTTAAAAGGATTAAAAGGTATATTGTATATGTCAAGGTATTTGAATAGAAAGGGCTATAATGTGTATATATATGTACATATGCATGTGTATGTATATATTTATACATATGTATATATGTGTATACATGTGTATATATGTTTATACCTACATATACAGGTAGCCCTCAGTTTACGCCGTGGTTAGGTTCCAGAAGGAACGGTTGTAAATCAAAACCGTTGTAAATTGAAACACAGTTTATAATGTAAGCCAATGGGAAGTGAGGGAGTTAGGTTCCAGGCCCCTCTCAAAATTGGCATAAGTAACACCTAATACATTATTTTTAAAGCTTTGAAATGAAGACTTTAAATGCTAAACAGCATTATAAACCTAATAAAATAATCACACAACACAGAATATATAATTAAACTAAGTTAAATGAACAAAAACATTTGCTAAACAGCATTATAAACCTAATACAATAATCACACAACACAGACTTTACTTGCATTTTTCTGCAAACAGTTCTTTCTATGAATTCCAATCTGGCCTGATTTATAGACAGAAAGATCTTGTTCCTTTGCAAGCTGCTCGATAGCTCAGGTCTGGTTAAACTGATTAATTTCAGCTTGCTTGGCTTGCATATCTTTGCTGCAACACAAGCGAACAGCTCCATCTACTGGCTATTTTAATCAATGCACTGCTTCTCAATGTTTTTCAATAGCAGTCACATGACTGAAAAAAAGGTTGTTATTCTGAAACGGTGCAAATTGAACCGTTGTAAACTGAGGGCCACCTGTATATGCATATACAGTCATGGCCAAAAATATTGGCACCCCTGCATTTCTGTCAGATAATCCACCACTTTGCCCATGAGGAAATAGAAACAGTGATTAAATTATAATCAGGGTAATATAATAAGGATTAACATATGAAAAAAAATGTAGGAGGTCACTGTACTGTATAAGTAAAAAATATTTCCCCCCTATTTAATACAAAGAAAATAAGCTAGCTTTAGTCATTCTGGATATAACAATATTTGCAATTGTACAACACACATATTGTGAATAAAATAAGAGCTAAACGATAGATTTGTCCCTTTACAGTCAGTAAAGTGTACATTTCCTATTCTTGTATTTTTCATTAATTAATGCTGTAAACCCATATGCTGGAACATATCAAAATCATTGTTGAAAACATTCCCTTCACTGAGCAAAAAAATGTAGGTGTGCAGAGCTTTTCAACAAATATTTGCTTAGTAAGTGTTTGCTTTTTCATTAATTTGTTGTGTGTATAGAGTAAATAGCTTTTATGAGCGTTCTTGCTGTGTGAGAGATTCACTGAATTCATAGACAGCTTTATTTAATAGTCTCCTTTTCTCGTAAAGTAAACTCAGTCAGTCAATGAGCCTTTCCCAAAGTGCTGAACGCTCTTTGCATTCTGTGTTGTGCACAAAGGCTGTCAGCTTCTTTTTACTGCTCTGCATGAGGCTTTTGTCTTTGTGGGACATCTCTTGGTTATCAAGACGCAATGATTTCACAGACAGGACTTGTCAAAGATGGTCCAGATGTGAGAAGGGATAACTTGATTTGATTTCTGGCGTATGTCATGTCAGTGCGCTATCTTCTGCTCCCTGAAGCATTTCACCCCTCAGTGATTGCCTGCTCCGCCTTTCAATCTCCGTGTCTATTTAGCATTGCTTGTAAATCTATATGCTGAAAATGAACAGGATCTAAGATTTAAATACCTTTCAAAAGTTGTGTGTTTTTATAATTGCTACACATAATTTTTTATCTTATCTTTAAAAGATAGGCACCTTTTAACAGAATGTAGTTTACCTATATGGACAACAGACAGAGAGTTGAGTATTTCATATTTTAAAGCTTTGTAAAATTAAGAAGTCAATTAATTTATTAAAGGATTACTTTCTGTTATAATTTTTAAGCTAAACAACTAAAATATTAAAGTTAATAAAAATTAATTAAAACCTACTGACCTATATTTTCTCCAAAACGAAGTTTCATAACGTTCTAAAAGTTATATCTTTTATTCGCCGATGATGTCACGTTATCCTGCCCACTATTTTCAGCACTGCATGTTCAAAATACTTAAACCAATAACTTTGTGTTTAAAGCGCCATTTTGAAACCTAGGTATTGTAAGCGGATTGGTACAGAGCAAAGGATACCCACGGACTGGGTTTGGAAAACAATTAAATTTGCAGACAAGATTTCTGATATACGGTAGAGATATGTTAATGAAATGTTATTGATAAAAAGCGTATTTGGGGTAGTTAGTTAGTAACAGGCATAGAAAATATTTACTTACAGTGGCCCTTTAAACAATAACACTCAATCAACTTTTCTGATATAGAAAACATGATTGTGTTTTTTTTGTTGTCCTAATATATTTGTCTATTCTAAACACTGCAATAAATATTAAAGAAAGATAGTGAATGACTATGATCTGTGCTTTTTATAGGAGCCTGCACTATTCTTAGTGCACGCTCCTTTGTACAATAGTCTAATCACAATTCAGTTGATGTTGTGGGTATAACGTTTAAAAAAAAAAAACAGAAAAAAAGAACTGGTTTAGTAGGGTTCCTGTTTTTGTTAAAAATGTTTTTTTTATATAATTTATTATGGAAAGAAGTTAATCTAATTTTTCAATTATGGAAATAAAGATGTCACTTTGCAATTAAAGGGACATGAAACCAAATATTTTTCTTGCATGATTCAAATAGAGCATGTAATTTAAACAACTTTCCAATTTACTTCTATTATCTAATGTGTTTTGTTTTCTTGGTATATTTTGTTGAAAAAGATACCTAGGTAAGTCCAGGAGCCGCTCAACTAAAGCTAGCTCCCAGTAGTGCATTGCTGCTTCTTCAACAAAGGATACCAAGAGATTAAAGCAAATTGGATCATTGAAATAAAATGGAAATTTGTTTAAAAGTTAAAGCTCTATCTGAAGCATGAAAGAAACATTTTGAGTTTCATATCTCTTTAAAGGGACATAATACTCATATGCTAAATCACTTGAAACTGATGCAGTATAACTGTAAAAAGCGGAAAATATCACTTGAACATCTCTATGTAAAAAAGGAAGATATTTTACCTCACAATCTCCTCAGCTCAGCAGAGTAAGTTCTGTGTAAAAAGTTATACTCAGCTGTTGCCCAGCTGCAGGTAAAAAAAAATAAAAAAAAATATGAAGAAATGAACAGCAGCCAATCAGCATCAACAGTGCTGAGGTCATGAACTCTTTTACTGTGATCTCATGAAATTTGACTTAACTCTCATGAGATTTCATTGTAAACTTCCTTACACTGAATAGGGAAATAAGATGATTATGCACGTAAGCTCGCTCCTTCCTCTGTCCCGGGACAGACATACTGATTTGTTGCTTAGAAGTCTTTTACAATGTGATGTGGCTACTGAGAAACTTTTGAGGTAAAATATCTTTCTTTTTTACATAGAGATGTTCAGGTGATATTTTCTAGTCAGCTTTTTACAGCTATGCTGCATCACTTTCAAGTGTTTAAACATTTGGGTATTATGGCCATTTAATATAAATCCCATGCACATATATAGTGAAGTGGAGACAGCTAGCTAAATGTATTTAGAAAGCTATTCTAAATCGGATGAGTGTAAAAACAGGAAGTGCACTTTAAAATAAAAATCTGAAACATGTCTAAATATCAACACATATGTATGACCTTTCTGATCCCCAAAGTAAATACAATATTTATGTAGTAAGCATTTAAAGGGAAAAAATAAACCACTTAAGTGTGGATGACGACCATGACATGACAAAGTGGTCTTTCGTTGTTAGGGAATCCAGGTATACCAATGACATTACAGTGCATGGATATGGTAACTTCACCAAGCCCTGGAAACCTAGAAGTATCATGATGCTGCACAGAGCTTAAGGGAGCTGGATGGAAGGGGTTAAGTATTTAAACCTCTTCATCTCAGCTCCCGTAAGTACTAGAAAACCCAAAAACTCTGCAAGTGTCTGCAAGGGTTTTCACATCTCACCTGGCAACATTTTGATCATCTGCATAGCACAAGCAAACAAGTTATTGAGCTGGTGTTTTGAAAAATGGGGATTTACAGTAACAGATATTTACAAAGGAAAACCTTGTTCTGCAGAGTGAGCATTGAATCTTTTGTTCCAAAGTTTGAAAAATGTCAAAATCCTATTTTAGAACATGAAATAAGCCATGGTCAATTTATTCTTATGATAATTATTATTCTGCACTATTCTTCTTACTTTTAGATGGAAACCTTGCCAATATGGGAAACAAGATTTTCTTATTGAATGAAAAGTGAATGAAAAAAAAATAGCATTAAAATATTAAAAACCTAATTGATCAAACATGCCCAGTATACCCATGATGGCATTCATAAAGTTGAACTCTTATTATATACACCACTCTATCTAATATCTAAACACAGACATAGGGGCCGCATTATAACATGTCGGGTGGACATGATTCGCAGTGGCAAACATGTCCGCCCGAATATTGCTAAATGCCAACTGCATACGCAGTCGGCATTTATCATTGCACAAGTATTTCATGTGAAATTCTTGTGCAATGCTGCCCCCTGCACATTTGCAGCCAATTGCTAGCAGGGGGTGTCAATCATCCCGATCGAGTTAAGGAGCAGCGGTCTTAAGACAACTGCTTCATAACTTACATTTCCGGGAAGCCAAAAGGCTCGTGCGGAATAAGCAGCATCCACAGTTTCATAAATATACCCCATGGACTCCATTAACCCCTTTGTTATTTCAATTATCAACATCCAATATTGACAATTCATAGTGCCGTTGTGGAAATTGGAAATCAAACCTTGTGTGAGTTAATAATCATTGGATGTGTTTGACTCGGAAAGATTGTAATAACTTCCCGTTTAGTCAACACTTGAATAAACGGAAAGATTGGAATCGACCAAATAGTTTTCTAATTAAGATTTTTTTTTTAACATTTTAATTTATCAAACACAAATATCTCTATTTGTTTACCTAGATTGTTGCATTCAAAATAGATTTTTTACATAAAAAAAAGTTATTTTTAAATATGTTTTTTTATGAATGTTCTTGTTCTTGCTAAAACATGTTTAAAGTGCCAGTAAACCATAAAAAAAATGTTATATAATTCTGCACATAGTGCAGAATTATATAACATTATAATAGCGCAAACATTGTAAAACCAAATTTCCCCTTTGAATTTAAAAAATAACTGCTGTTTTACAGACCCGCTCTCTGTGATCTTCTGAGCGGTTCTGTTTTTTTCAAACAGCGCATCGGGCCAGCTGTATAGTCACAGCCCGGCCCGACCGCGCCATAGCACTAAGTGCAGCTCGCTCCTGCTCTGTCAGACAGCAGGAGCGAGCTGCACTTAGTGCTATGGCGGGGTCGGGCCGGGCTGTGACTATACAGCTGGCCTGATGCGCTGTTTGAAAAAAACAGACCCGCTCAGAAGATCACAGAGAGCGGGTCTGTAAAACAGCAGTTATTTTTTAAATTCAAAGGGGAAATTTGGTTTTACAATGTTTGCGCTATTTTAATGTTATATAATTCTGCACTATGTGCAGAATTATATAAAAAAAAAAATTATGGTTTACTGGCACTTTAAGTATTTATACTTATAGTGGTTTAACTCTGTCCAAAAGAAAGAGCTAAAGGAGTTGTCCTTATCGGCCAAGTGCATGTGATAAGTGAATATCAGGTATGCAAAAATGTACTTGTTATAAATATATCTATTTAAACAGCTTTAACTATGTAAAAAAATATTTAGCATGCTTAATTGCTGCCCTGAACAATACATAATGGGTTAAAAAGCTTAAAAATTGCAATTTGAATCTATTATTTACAAAAAAACTTTTAGAAGTATGAAATGTAACAAAGAGTAGTACATTTTGGCTGCCTTAAAGGCATAGTAAACCCAAATTTGTTCTTTCATGATTCAGATAGAGCATGCCATTTTAAGCATCTTTCTATTTTACTCCTATTATCAATTTTTCTTTGTTCTCTTGGTATTTTTATTGGAAAAAGCAGGACTGTTAAAGTGATGGTAAATTTCAGACTATAAGAATGTTGCAATAAAACATATATTGGTTTGCAAGTAAAACCACATGATTATTATTTTTTTAAAGTATATATATATTTTATAATAAAAGGTTTATAATCCTAATTGGTATTGTCTGTTCCTCCGCCCTCCTTCATTTCCTCTTTTGGCTGGGCTGTGATGTATAGAGGAATCACATCCACTCTATACATAGGCTTTCTATGGGCTTTAAAAGGGCTGGACTTCAAGATTGTCAACTGACACACATGTTGATTGGATGTTCACTGGAATTGTCATAGAAAAAAAGAGTTCATCCATGTGGGCCGGCATAACATTGTAATAGAAGCATTAATATATGCACTAATTTAACCCTTTTCCCATGTGGATTAAAAAAAAAAAAGGTACACATACTTTTTTAATGGCAAAGATTACATTTCTGGCATTTGATTATTTTAAGTTTACAATCACTTTAAAGTACTTACAAAAATTCATAATAGGAGTAAATTAGAAAGATGCTTAAAATGGCATGCTCTATCTCTGAATCATGAAAGAACAAATTTGGGTTTACTATACCTTTAATACAAATTTGAAACAAACACCACCAACCAGCTGAGCATTCTAAATCACCATACCCAGGGCTCCTACGTTAATTAAAAAAATGCCACAATCTTTTTTAAAGATTATTTTGATGGGGGCACACAGTTTAAGTTTCAATCTTTTATAAAAAAATAAATAATAAAAAATAAATATATATATATATATATATATATATATATATATATATATATACACACACAATAATTTCCTTGTTGTTATGAGTACCTACACTATGGACAGTACATTATGGCTAAGGAACTCCCAGTTCTGTAATATTTCCACCACTAATCTCCACTTAATTTTAGAGATAAGGTTATGGGTCGGTTTATACCAGGACTGCAAGGAACAGCTGCAGTTATTTCTGAAACTATAGCTGAAAGAAAATGTTATTACTTATTTAATATACTTTAAGGGTACTTTTTCTCACCTCTTGAGTTTAATGAGTAGGGTGCAGTTTTCTAAGGCAATCAAAGGGTTTAAACAAAACTCTTACATGAGGCATTAAAGACACTGCAATGCAGGGATCAAGTCCAGCGGGAACACATGGGAATGGAGTTCCTGCACCATTTTAGCAGGTGGAACTAAGTTCCCCCTAGACAGAGAACACAAACACTTCAATAAACACTGTTGCTTCTGGTAGGAGGAGTACAGTCTGGTTTGAGGGATAGTGAAATCTTCTAGTAATGGGCAGTAATAGTTTCTACAATACACTAAATGCAAGCCTGTCAGTGATCCTGCTGTGTGATCACCCCGCACTGTGTGGAACACATGGTGCTTACATTTCTGTGTGGCTTGCTCTGGGGTTATTTAGCTCTCCTCAGCAGAAATAGGACTAATGCACCTTAAGTGGGTGACAGAGGAGGAGTCTGGAGTTGCTGTCAGACATAGAGGTCTCATCCTTGGAATGGAAGGAGGGGAGAGGAAGAAGGGTGTGAAGAACTGAAGCTAGCTGGCTTGTGCGAACCTGCAGTCAAGGGGAAGACAAGGGCTTGTGAATCGAGCCCTAAACAACAGGTGTTCATGTGTTTCTAGTTTTGTTATTTTAAAGTTGTTTCATAAAAAATGTAGTGTTTCACCAAAGAAAAAATATTATCCTCAAGCAGGGAAGAGTCATGTCCTTCCAGCTTCCTGTTTTCTCTCTCATTGGGATTCCTTTTCATTGTTTCAGAGATAGATGGGATGAGGTTTGCAAGGGAAATACATGTGTACAAATGAAAATAGTCCTTGCAATTTAAGGTGTTTGTAAAATATCTTGAAGTAGGATAAGCCAATTACTTTATTTTATACACTAGTAGTATGTGAAGTCTGTTTATCTATGTTGGTGTCTGTATGTCTATTAATTTATGGTCAGCAGGCTAGATTCTCTGCAGAATGCTGACCTGTGCAAGATAATGTTTTTGCTGCAAATTCAAACCTACCAGTTATATCCCAAAGTAAAAGGTGACCTGTTTTGCTTTCAGTGTTACTGTGCCCTCATGCCTCCTGCTTCCTCTCCCAGTGTTAATTGCTTCACATTTACTTGGTATATGTGTTAATAGTAAAAGAAGATGACACTCAGATGCCTTGTGACCATAATTTTACTTTCACATAATCCTTGTTTTTGACTGCAGAGTGAGTGCACACTCAAACCTTATCAAGATCATGATATCAAATGTTTACATTACAGAGCCCTACACATCCTGAGAACCAGGGAGTAACATCTCCTAACATTTTACTAAGGCTCTTAGCTTTTTGGAATTTTTTAAAATCATATAGATATATACATATGCCCATTCATGTGTTATAAAGAGTGTGTGTCTGGCTTCTCAGTATTCAGCATCAGTTTAATCCTAAATTATAAATAAAAATGTCACCCCTGCAATGTAAAAATTTAACCATGATTGTCCATCCTTAGGCCCAAAGGCAACCATTGAGCCCTTCATTGGTTTTAATTTGAATTCATGAACCAGATTGTACATATGATATACATATAAATATAGTGTGTGGGTGTATGTAAGTGTGTTTGTGTGTAGAACAATATTAATTTTGAGGGGGTTGAAGTCTTTTTTTTTGTAGAACTTGATCCCTGCTGTGATGTTCATGGTCTGTGCACTCATCAGCCCCACTTTTCAGTTCCATAGAAATTCCTTCAAGGGACATTCTAACAAAAATTGTAATCCACATGGATGCATTTCAGTTTTGAATAGAAACATTTTTGTAATAACCAGTAAATGTATAAGCAAAAAATCTTCTAATAAAAGCTATAGCTGTTTCAAAAGTGTATTTAAGTATGCACCGTGCACCAGCATTTTAAACACAGCACTTGATCAGAGAACCTTAAAGGGATAGTATAGTAAAAATTAAACTTCATGATTCAGATAGAGGATGTAATTTTAAGCAATTTTCTAATTTACTCAAATTATCAATTTTTATTCGTTCTCTTGATATCTTTATTTTAAAAAGCTGGAATGTAAGCCCATTTTTGGTTCAGCACCTGGATAGCGCTTGCTGATTAGTGTCTAAATGTAGCCATCCAATCAGCAAGCGCTACCCAGGTGCTGAATAAAAAAATTGGTCGGCTCCTAGACTTACTTTCCAGCTTTTTTAAATAAAGATACCAAGAGAACAAAGAAAATTTGATAATGGGAGTAAATTAGAAAGTTGCTTAAAATTGCATGCTCTGTCTGAATCATGGAAGTTTATTTTTGACTAGACTATCCCTTTAAGGTGCTTGTACAATCTAGTAATGACTCAATTTGTTAACTGCTAACATGGTGCAATCCCTACTGGCACTCAGACCTGCTGCAGTATATAAAATGCTGGTGCACTGAGATTATCATCTGCCCAATGCCCCTTAGAACTGCCACTGATAGGAAGTTGTCTACAATGCAGCAAGTTGACCGAAAATGATCTATTTAAATACAGCAAAGCTTTGTTGAATTTAAATGCTTTCTCTTTAAGCTTATTTCTAGCACCTAGGTACAAAAAAGCATTGTACACAAAATTAAGATTCTGTCCTTGTCACAGCACTGTTAATCACTAGCTGTTAGTGTATGTCTATAGCTGGCTGATAGACAAGAGACATGCATTTGTTTCACTTAATTGTAGGTTTCGGATGAACAAATCTCTCTAAAATGAGTTTTACCTGAATGTGTGGAGCTGGTCATGCACAGCAAACTATAATCACAGTGATATTTCTGCTATCACAGTCTAAACTGTGTACGGAAACCCAACACCTCCCGCTGCAGAGTAAATAATATTTTGCAGCCTGCTTATCACAAGATATTTTTTTTTTGCTAACAAAGGGAGGTTTGATACAGATAATTGCACTCTAACTCTTCCAGCTCTGACAGAACAACAATGCACCTTCCCAAAGCACTTGCGATAACCAAAGATGAATAAATAGGCCTTAGACTAATTAGTCATGCATATTAGCAAAACTGTTTTTCTTCAAAACTATCTGTGGGTCCTAATGAGGTTGGTTTAACATTGCTGTAAAATTGTTAGAAATATTACAGTTGAAATATTTTTTTTTCACCAGAATAAAAATAGTATACTCATTGGGTAACGCACTTAGGGCCAGATTACAAATGGAGCGGTATTTACAGCCAGGACCGTTTCTAGAGAATCTGGCTCCCAGGGCAAAATTCCAAAATGCGCCCCCCTCACAGATTCTAAAGTCCCCCTCCTAGACCTTACAGATGTCACTCTGTCATTTAGAGGTCAGCTCTAAAGCTGTAGTGCACTACTGGTACCTAGCTGAACACATCTAGTGAGCAAATGACAAGAGACAATTGTGTGTTGCGTCCAACTACCAGTTAGCTCCTAGTAGTGCATTGCTGCTGCTAAGGATATGTACATATGCTTTTCAACAATGGATACCAAGAGTACAAGAATAATAGAATTGTCTTATTTTTTTTTTGGTGTATCCTGAATTATGAAAGTTTAATTTTGACTTTCCTATCCCTTTAAATATGTCTTTTTCTACTACAATGTTTTTTTTCAAATATATTGATATTATCTAAAAATATCTTTATAGCTTTTACTAATTGCCATTATATTTATACTTTTCTCATAGGTATGCATATTTATTTGTTTAATGCATATCAATCCCTTTAAATTCTTATCCAAATAATAAGACATAACATAATAATAGACAGAGACGTGCACACACAGAAAGTAATATAGAAACATAGATATTGACGGCAGATAAGGGCCATAGGCCCAGCAAGTCTGCCCGATATTACCTAACAGTATAAACGTATCTAGTTTGTAGGATAGCCTTATGCTTGTCCCATGCATTTTTAAAGTTCCCCACAGTGTTTGTTGCTACTACCTCTTGAGGAAGTTTATACCATAAATCAATCACTCTCAGGCAGTAATAGACAGATATATGCACACACAGACAGCAACAGACAGAGACATGCACTCACATGCAGTAATAGACAGAGACATGCACAACCAGGCAGTAATAGACAGAGACATGCACACACAGACAGCAACAGACAGGGACATGCACTCACAGGCAGTAATAGACAGAGACATGCACACACAGCCAGTAATAGACAAAGACATGCACACACAGGCAGTAATAGACAGAGACATGCACACACAGACAGGGATAGATAGACATACACATACAGGCAGGGATAGATAAGCCTAAACACACAATCAGGCAGTAATAGACAGAGACATGCACACACGGGCAGTAATAGACAGAGACATGCACACACAGGCAGGGATAGATAGACATACACATACAGGCAGGGATAGATAGGCCTAAACACACAATCAGGCAGTAATAGACAGAGACATGCACACACGGGCAGTAATAGACAGAGACATGCACACACAGGCAGGGATAGATAGACATACACACAAAGGCAGGGATAGATAGGCCTAAACACACACTCAGGCAGTAATAGACAGAGACATGCACACACGGGCAGTAATAGACAGAGACATGCACACACAGGCAGGGATCGATAGACACACACACTCAGGCAGATACACACACACAGGCAGGGATAGATAGGCATACACACACTCAGGCAGTAATAGCAGACACACACAGGCAGGGATAGATAGGCACACAGACACACTCAGGCAGTAATAGCAGACACAAGCACTCACATGTGAGTTTGTAAAAACTTGCCATTGTCATTATGGAGTAAATGACACATACACACACCCATCACTATTAAGCATTTGTAAACAATAAGTAAATGAATTAAAAAAAAAGGCATTATGTCAAAAAGATTTTTTTTTTATTCAACAGTCCTTAACAGAAAACCTGTTCCTTAGCATGTGGAAACCCAATTTTTATAAATCACCTTTTTTAATTAGCTCAGTAAATCGAAAAAATATGTACATATCATTATGTAAAGACCATGAATAATTTGTCATGCATAAAACATCACCTCTTTAGTGACACAGATCAGTGAGATAGGAGACTGCTTGCCTCAGGGTGCTTCCTCTCCTTTTTACTTTCAGTTTTAGCTCTAAGCAGTTAACCAGTCTTAACACGCCCCCTTTGTGATCTTGTTGCTCCATTAATATGATTGACATCCAATGCAGCCAATTAACATAACAGCTCTTCCTTTAAAAAAAATATATATATATATATATATATATATATATATATATATACATATTTATGTATATGCTTGTGATCTGTGTATTTTTATCTTTGCTATACCAGTAGTTTATCAAGCAAGCACTGCCACTTTAACACAATTTAAAAAATAAATAATTTTTTTTAAAGTGCTCCCCACTGCCCCCTAATGTGCCCTAGGCCACTGCCCGGTCTGCCCTCCCCTAGAAACTGTTTACCCCTCCTGCTTGCATGCTAACTCCATTAGAAGTAAGGTTTTTTCACTCTTATTACAAGTTGAAAGTAAAAAAAAAAAAAACGATGTGCACAAAAAGCTGAACTTCGAATATTGCGATTGCGTTAACATATTCCCCCATAGAAGTCAATGAAGCCAAAAAAATTGACAAAGAAAACTTAACCCCCTACTCGTATGCAAACCCGATCATATATTCTCAAGTGCACTAACATGAAAATATTAATATTTCCTATTCCATTGTTCTTCACATAGCAGAATATGTTCTATTTAGTTATAAATACATATTTCTACATATATCTGATGGTATTTTGGTAAAATATATATCTATACCTATATATACACAGAGAGAAGTGAACTCACAGGAATGAACAACCAGCTCAATACCATTGTTAGCCTGTTCTATGGTGAATTACCACCTGGGTGCAACATCTTTTAGCCCAGTAATGCTTTTCACAGAGGAGAACTTTCATGTTGTATATCAGTCTGATCCTGCCTATTACAGTCAGTGCAGCACCAAAATACCAGGCAATTCCTCTCTGAACAAGGAACACAGCAACCCCAGATGATCGTCTTTACCCAGGTGGTAAATCACCATAGAATAGGCTAACAATGGTATTGAGCCAGTTGTTCATTCCCGTGAGTGCACTTTTCTTTTTATGCATTTAGTCTCCCTATGGGAAAAAGGGACATCCAGACGTGGACTCCTTGCTCAGAGAGGAATATGGCTACACCTCACCGACGAGGCCCAATGAAGGCTGAAACGATCGTCTGGGGTTACTGTGTTCCTTAATCAGAGAGGAATTGCCTGGTATTTCGGAGCTGGAATAACCTTTATAGGTGGGATCAGACTGATATTCTACAGGAAAGTTCTACTCTATGAAAAGCATTACTGGGCTAAAAAGCTGCACCCAGGTAGTAAATCGCCATAGAACAGGCTAACAATGGTATTGAGTCAGTTGCTCGTTCCTTTGAGTGCACTTCTCGTTGTATGTATTTAGTCTCCCTATGGGAAAAAGGGGCAACCATACGTGGACTCCTTAATCAGTGTGCTTAGAGGAATATGGCTACACCTCACTGATGAGGCCCAATGAAGGCCGAAAGAATTGTCTGGGGTTGCTGTGTTCCTTGTTCAGAGAGGAATTGCCTGGTATTTCGGAGCTGGACTGACTGTTATAGGCAGGATCAGACTGATATACTATAGGAAAGTTCTACTCTGTGAAAAGCATTACTGGGCTAAAAAGCTGCACCCAGGTGGTAAATCACCATAGAACAGGCTAACAATGGTATTGAGCCAGCTGTTCATTCCTGTGAGTGCGCTTCTCTTTGTATGTATTTAGTCTCCCTATGGGAAAAGAGGCAACCAGACATGGACTCCTTGCTCGGTGTGCTTAGAGGAATATGGCTACACCTCACTGACGAGGCCCAATGAAGGCCGAAACGATCATCTGGGGTTGCTGTATTCCTTGTTCAGAGAGGAATTGCCTGGTATTTCAGAGCTGGACTGACCGTTATAGGCAGGATCAGACTGATATACTACAGGAAAGTTCTACTCTGTGAAAAGCATTACTGGGCTAAAAAGCTGCAACCATGTGGTAAATTGCCATAGAACAGGCTAACAATGGTATTGAGCCAGTTGTTCATTCCCGGGAGTGCACTTCTCTGTGTATATACCTATATATATATATATATATATATATATATATATATATATATATATATATATATATATATATATAAATAAATAAATATATATATATATATATATACAGGAGTATCTATTTATAAATACAAAGAAAATATTCTGCTATCTGTAGAATATTGGAGTGTGAAATATTTACAGTAAATACATAGTTAAACAGTTTATTAAATATAAATATTGCATAAATATGTTTTACATGTTTTCAGCAACTTAGCTGCAAAGGGCTCCAATGTACTTACATATATGTAGGTCTATATATGTGCACATATGTATTTATTTGTGCATATACGTCTGTAAATAAATATATACACATATAAATACATTTCTACAAACATATAAGCACACACACACACATATATATATATATATATATATATATATATATATATATATATACTGTATATATACAGTATATATTTATTTATATATATATATATATATATATATATACTCACACACATATTTAGACATGTATGTGTATGAATCTGTATGTTAAGGCCCTTTGCCTGCCTTTAACACCTGAGATCTCATGTGTTTGAGCCCTTATAACTTTTTTGTGCAATTTTTTTTTAAAATAATTTTTATTAGGTAGTGTTATTATGATTGTAATGGTCTTTTAAAATGTATATATTTTTTAAAAATACAAAGAACAATTTCTTCTATGTGAAAAACATTGGAATGTGAAGCATTAAAAACACAGTAAAACATTAAAAATATTAAAATTGAATACATATTAATTTTCATGTTTAAAGGTATTTATACATACCTGTATATAAACACATAAATACACATTCACAAAAATATATACACATAAATATACACACATGTATATATCTATAACTTTATATACATATACATTTTAGCCCTTTCCAGTCAAACACCTTGTCATACACCATATAGATTTTAACCGATAAACATATATATATTTTTTTAATATTTATATTAATAATTTTAATCAGATAGTGTAGAAATGAGTGTAAAACTTTATTTTAATGTACTTATGATGTGCTTGGTGCAACCTTTTTTTACACTTTGAGCTAGGTCTTTGCATGCTAACCAAACAATCTCAAATTTTGGTTGCGCTTAAGTGCGCCCGTTTACTTTAAACTTGTAATAACACGTCATTTGTAATCTAGCCCGTTGTCAAGTGAGACTGTAAAATATAGCCACCAATAAGCAAGCCCTATCCAGGGTGCTGAACCTAAAATGGGCCTACTCCTAAGCTTTACATTCCTGCTTTTTAAATAAAGATATCAATAGAACAAAGAAAAATTGATAATAGGAGTAAATTAGAAAGTTGCTTAAAATTTGCATGATCTATCTGAATCATGAAAGAAAGAATTTGGGTTTAGTATCCCTTTAAACACCCTCTATTTTGCAACTGCTGCACAATATTTTCTCATCAGTCTTCAAGTTCTTAACTAAAGTAATCAGTAACCACATTCTTCACTTCCCCCTCTCTAGCTATATACTAAACTGCCTCTGATCTGCTATGTACATGTCATGCCTCACAGTACCTCTGACCACTCTATATGCCTCTTTTTATGTTACACTTCATTAGATTCCATGACACTGGGCATTCATGGGTGTCCAGTCACCTCATCTACATTTCCTAAGATGGTAGCATCACTTTTACTGTTTTTGCCAGTTGAAGAAGAGTTAAGCCTTTACCTATAGTCCCCCCTTAATTTGCACATAAATCTGTGACAGCAATGGTGACATTTATCCTTATCTATTATTTCATTTCACTTCTTCATTTTCTCTGGGATATTGTAGTGCTGTCTACAATTCAAAATGTTCAAAGTAACTCTCTGGAGAATGCTGATTTATCTGGATAGATTGCTATGTGTTTATCCTTTTGCAACAACGGAGTTTCAGCGCTCTTACCTGGAGAGGTGAGGGTACGATTGGAGATCCACAAGCAACTGGCATTGACTCTAACACTCAGCATTCTCTCTTGCGTTCCTTATTATCTGTGATTGCCTTACATATTGTAATTGTCTGTTAATATTGTAATATGTACTATTGATATGTGTGTACATGCTTTTGATGCTCTCATGTTCATTCATCTTTCAAAAACAATAAAAATTATTTTCAAAAAAAAAAAAATGTTCAAAGTAGAACAAAAAGCTTCCACTTGTGATGTACTAAGATCACCGTCCTACCACTGATATTTATACAGGTGCACCTAAGTACTATGACTCATGTATTGGTTTCACATTGAACTCCAGAATACACATGAAATATCATATCAATAAACCTAGTCTCCTATTAACTTCTATTAGAACTGTCTGGTGTCTACACCCCAATGCATTATAATCTCACAGTTACCTCTTCTCATTAAATTGTAAGATGGGTTTTGAGTAGGGTCCTTATTACCTATATATGGTGCCTGATTCTGAAATTTTAAATACAATCCTTTAAAGGGAAAGAAAGGTCAAAATTTAAATGTACATGGGTGCATTTTAATTTGAAATAGAAGCAATTGTGCAATATACTTCTATTAGCAAAACTGCTTCTAGTAAAATGTATTACTGGTTTTCTGTGGCATAACCCGTATTCAAGCACTTCACTGTCTCAGAGAGTCAGTGGTGGCTTGAATGACACAAAATACATCTTCACTGAAGCAATACATGCTATTTACAGCTCGCTGAGCTTAAATACTGGTTACTGGTGCATAGGCCCTCACAGCATATGTGTGTATGCCACAAAATAATAACTTTTGCTAGAAGCATTTTTGCAGTATAGTTCAATTTGTGAAAATGCTCCTTTCAAACTGAAATGCATTTATGCACATTTCAATGTTGACCTTTCTATCCCTTTAATTATTGTAATGTGAAATGAATTAACACTATTTGTATCTCTGTAACACATGCCCTAGTATTGCTCAATCCACACTGCATAATCTAACAACACCTTTCAAGATAAATAATACTAACATTAGGAATGAGTCAATTGATTAATCTAATTGTGCAATATGTAACAACGTGAATGTGTAAGAAGATATGTTTCCAATAACATTTGGGAACATGGCAGTCATTTTGTCCTTTTGCCTAAAAAGGTGTAGTTTACAAACATTACTTTTAAAATTGTATGTTAAAGCCAGATGCTGACAAAATTGAGCTATTTACAAATGGAGCTTCCTCAACTAACTTTGGTCTGGATTCCAATATTGTTTTTATTGAGAAAACACAAAAGCTATCAGAAGCAGAACTTTTCACAAACATGAATCCAAAAATAGCATTATACTAGAATATCCAAAATATATAAACCCATCAATCAGTAGCTCAGGGTTACAAAGTAAGAGAAATTGAAATTGCATAGAATTGGTGCAGTAAATGATTGTAAATAAAACGTGTAGATTATACTGGATCCTTAGTTGTAAAGCAAACAGTCTATAGACATTTTTGATCAATTAATTATGATTTTTTTTTATATTTGATACATTTCCATTTTCTTTTCTCATTGCAGTCAAAATTCCAACAAGAAGGACCTATATAGACCCTGATACATGTGAGGATCCAATGCAGGCAGTTCATCTTTTTGCAAAGGAACTGGACAATTCCAGCATCAAGATTGAAAGAATACTTGGCACCGGTGAGAAAGAGAGCATTTCTGTATGTGAAGGAGAGACAAGCCCAATGCAATATATCACTACATGACAAAAAGTTTCTGTGTAACTTTAACAAATTAAGATCATACTTTGCATATTTCTGCATATCTTTTACAATTTACATTGCACTTTGTATTTGTTTTATATAAAATAAACTAACCATTTCAGAATGTAGGAGGGACATGGGAGTTTCCTGGGCTGAACAGAGGAGTTCCCAAGATGTGTCTAAATCTCTCTCAATTTTAATAATATTCTCTAAGCATTTTACACCTGTAGATCTAACTACTGTATGCAGGTGAGTTTTGCTCAAAAATTTACAATACACTTATTTCACTGTCAGAAAACGAATGTGTACTAAATTATAAGCACATGCAAGTAAAATTGTAATGAAAATAGTTTAGACTAATTTGTATTTGATGCAAACTGAGACTTTTAATCAGTGACAGGTGCTCCCCCGCAGTTCTCATCTCTCAGAGACTTCCAGGTTCTACCCTTTTCTTAGATAAATCAGTGAGTTCTGAACAACATTAATGGAAGTTACATGTTTAATGATATTGGTTCACTAGAGTCTGTTTTAGTATGCTCTTAACCTGAACATGTAGTTGTAATTTACAGTATTACCAAACGAATACTTGATGCTAATGTGCATTATATAAAAATATTTGGATAAGTATCTTGTTATCTCTTGTATTTTTAGGGAAATATAAGGTAATATGATGATCAAAAACTCATCATCGTAGAGAAAAATCATATAAAATCTTTTTTTGGGGGGATTTTTAACATTATATTGTAATATTCACACCCAGCACCCTGTATAGCAAGATAAACTACTCTCAAGTTAAAATTGGTGTTTCTAAAATTTTTGGAGGGTCCTCATAGTACTGAATAGACTTCTTAGATAATCTTGCCAGACCAGAAAGCCTCAAAGAATCAGGTTCTTAGAATGAAACATCTCACAGTGTGGAATTTGCATCTTGAATAGGTTGAGTAGTTTATAATGGATTTATGTTTTTTTTGTGGAATTTAAGCCAGACCGACATAACACTATTACAGGTTCTTGAGGCACAGTTCGTGCTTTCTACATTTGATAACATTCAGATTTTCAATTATAACAGAGGTTATGCAGCTGTTCAGGTATTTAGATGTAATAGGGCAAAAGCTTGGAAAGAGGAACAAACAATTCTGAGTTGGAAATTGGAATGTCACATGCTATCATTGTGATGGACGTAGATCTTAGTAAGAATTTGTTATTTAGGACTACGCTGATCTTTACTTGGACATTTCCAGTTGCAATTGTGATGCTTACATGAGTCTGAAGTTATATTCTTTTGAACTATTGGAAGTTTATCAGTCCATCCATAACACCACCTTCATACTACTACCAAATAGGATCTTTTGCTCTGTCATTAAATTAGTGAGTGGGGATGTCTCTCTGGCACATGAAGAGACACATGTGGCACATGTATACAGCAATAACAAAAACATAGAAAACCCCAAATAAAAGGCACCTTTACAAAACTATACAATATGGAGCATGCAGATTTAACACATATATAGGTAAATAGATTTATATACATAAATTTAGATGTGATTCCCACAACATACAAACGATATATTCTCCTAATAACCACATTTTCTTTGCAATTTCCCAGATCCGTTCTTTTGCTTCATCTTAAAGGGATACTGAACCCAAATTTTTCCTTTCATGATTTAGATACAGCATGCAATTTTAAGCAACTTTCTAATTTACTCCTGTTATCAATTTTTCTTTGTTCTCTTGGTATCTTTATTTGAAAAAGCAGGAATGTAAGCTTACGAGCCGGGTCATTTTTGGTTCAACACCCTAGATAGCGCTTGCTGATTGTTGGGTACATTTAGCAACAAATCAGCAAGCTGTACCCAGGTTCTGAACCAAAGATAGGCTGGTTAATAAGCTTACATTCCTGCTTTTTTCAATTAAAGATACTAAGAGAATGAAGAAAAATTGATAACAGGAGTAAATTAGAAAGTTGCTTAAAATTGCATGCTCTATCTGATTCATGAAAGAAAAAAATGTGGGTACAGTATCCCTTTAAGCCACTGATAAGAAGTAAGTGGTGCCAATAAGAAATAACAAACAGAAAATAGGAGCACAGAACCAAGATATAAGTGTAGCATATAACACAATTTTTAATAATTATGCATAGAAGAGCAGTAGGAAAACCACTCACACATTCAGACCTCAAACTACAATGGAGTATGTAAAATGCAAATACATAGGTCTCCTGCTATGACAGCTATATTTCAAAAGATCTGACCTGTGATCGTCCTGTATAAACCAATCCCTGTGGATGAAACACATTGAACCAAGGTATCCCCAGTCTGATTGCTGAGATATTCTTTTAGGTATTTCCCCAGTTCACAGGAAAACCTGCACATGTGAGCTGGTTCACCAAAAGACTTGTCATTCTCAGATGTTTGGTTGCGATTGTCTGCCGGCCACAATACAAACATACTTTACAAATTATAGTTACCAATTACATTGTTCTGGCTTTCAAAAGCCAGCTTATTTATTTTGTGCAATAGTTGTCCAAGAAAGAAAATATGATTATTGTTAATAGCATGTTTGGCTAGCAGTGTTGTCCAGATGGTATTTTAGGTCCATTGAGTTGGCTCTGGGTATAGTTCATAATAGTGGTATCAACTTTAACATTCTATTATCAGTGTACTTTTAAGACAAAATAGAAGTGTGTTAATTCCAATAACATGTTTAAAGTATATCGCCTAGATTACGAGTCTTGCGTTAGGGTTAAAAAGCAGCGTTAAGGGGTCCTAACGCTGCTTTTTAACACCCGCTGGTATTACGAGTCTGGCAGGTACAGGTGTACTACTCACTTTTTTTCCGTGATTTTAGCATACCGCAAATCCCCTTAAGTCAATTGTGTATCCTATCTTTATAATGGAATTTGCCTAACGCCGGTATTACAATCGCTGGAAAAAGTGAGCGGTAGACCCTCTCCTGACAAGACTCCTACCACATTTAAAAGTCAGTAGTTAAGAGTTTTATGGACTAACGCTCTTAACTAAAGTGCTAAAAAGTACACTAACACCCATAAACTACCTATTAACACCTAAACCGAGCCCCCCCCCCCCCACATCGCAAACACTATAATAATTGTTTAACCCGTAATCTGCCGACCGGACATCGCCGCCACTTTAATAAATGTATTAACCCCTAAACCTACATTTATTAACCCCTAATCTGCAGTCCCCAACGTCACCACCACTATACTAAATTTATTAACCCCTAAACCTAACCCCCCTAACTTAAATATAATTTAAAAAAACGAAATAAACTAACTTCAATTAAATAAATTAATCCTATTTAAAACTAAATACCTATAAAATAAACCATAAGATAGCTACAATATAACTAATAATTAGATTATAGCCATCTTAGGGTTTATTTTTATTTTACAGGCAACTTTGTATTTATTTTAACTAGCTACAATAGTTATTAAATAGATATTAACTATTTAATAACTACCTAGTTAAATTAAAGACACATTTACCTGTAAAATAAATCCTAACCTAAGTTACAATTACACCTAACACTACACTATCATTAAATTAATTCCCTAAACTACCTACAATTAAATACAATTAAATTAAATAAAGTACGAAAAACAACAAATACTAAATTACAGAAAATAAAAAAAGAATTACAATTTTTTAAACTAATTACACCTAATCTAATCCCCATAATAAAATGAAAAAGATCCCCAAAATAATAAAATTCCCTACCCTACACTAAATTACAAATAGTCCTTAAAAGGGCCTTTTGCGGGGTATTGCCCCAAAGTAATTAGCTCTTTTACCTGTAAAAAAAATGCAATACCCCCATCATTAAAACCCACCACCCACACACCCAACCCTACTCTAAAACCCACCCAATCCCCCCTTAATAAAACCTAACACTACCCCCTTGAAGATCACCCTACCTTGAGACGTCTTCACCCAGCCGGGCACAGAAGTGGACCTCCAGAGGGGCAGAAGTCTTCATCCGATCTGGCAAGAAGAGGATATCCAGACCGGCAGAAGTCTTCATCCAGGCAGCATCTTCTATCTTCTTCCATCCGGAGCGGAGCGGGTCCATCTTGAAGACATCCGATGCGGAGCATCCTCTTCCATCCGACGGCGACTGAAGAATGAAGGTTCCTTTAAGGGACGTCATCCAAGATGGCGTCCCTTCAATTCTGATTGGCTGATAGAATCCTATCAGCCAATCGGAATTAAGGTAGGAAAAATCCTGTTGGCTGATGCAATCAGCCAATAGAAGTGAAGTTCAATCCTATTGGTTGATCCAATCAGCCAATAGGATTGAGCTCAGATTTTATAGGCTGTTCCAATCAGCCAATAGAATGCAAGCTCAATTCTATTGGCTGATTGCATCGGCCAGTAGGATTTTTCCTACCTTAATTCCTATTGGCTGATAGGATCCATCTTGGATGACGTCACTTAAAGGAACCTTCATTCTTCAGTCGCCGTCAGATGGAAGAGGATGCTCTGCAACAGATGTCTTCAAGATGGACCCGCTCCGCTCCAGATGGAAGAAGATAGAAGATGCCGCCTGGATGAAGACTTCTGCTGGTCTGGATGTCCTCTTCTTTCCGGATCGGATGAAGACTTCTGCCCCTCTGGAGGTCCACTTGTGCCTGGCTGGGTGAAAACATCTCAAGGTAGGGTGATCTTCAAGGGGGTAGTGTTAGGTTTTATTAAGGGGGGATTGGGTGGGTTTTAGAGTAGGGTTGGGTGTGTGGGTGGTGGGTTTTAATGTTGGGGGGGGGGGTATTGTATTTTTTTTTACAGGTAAAAGAGCTGATTACTTTGGGGCAATGCCCTGCAAAAGGCCCTTTTAAGGGCTATTTGTAATTTAGGGTAGGGAATTTTATTATTTTGGGGGGCTTTTTTATTTTATTAGGGGCATTAGATTAGGTGTAATTAGTTAAAAAAACATTGTTTTTCTTTTTTATTTTTTCTAATTTAATGTTTGTTGTTTTTCGTACTTTAGTTTATTTAATTTAATTGTATTTAATTGTAGGTAGTTTAGGGAATTCATTTAATTATAGTGTAGTGTTAGGTGTAATTGTAACTTAGGTTAGGATTTATTTTACAGGTAAATGTGTCTTTATTTTAACTAGGTAGTTATTAAATAGTTAATAACTATTTAATAACTATTGTACCTAGTTAAAATAAATACAAAGTTGCCTGTAAAATAAAAATAAACCCTAAGATAGCTACAGTGTAACTATTAGTTATATTGTAGCTAGCTTAGGGTTTATTTTATAAGTAAGTATTTAGTTTTAAATAGGAATTATTTAGTTAATTGTAGTTATTTTATTTTGATTATTTAAAATTATATTTAAATTAGAGGGGGTTAGGGTTAGGGTTAGACTTAGGTTTAGGGGTTAACTTTATTATAGTGGTGGCGACGATGGCTGCGGAAGATTAGGGGTTAATAAATGTAATATAGTTGCGGCGACGTTGGGGTGTGCAGATTAGGGGTTAATGAATATAATGTAGGGTTCGGCGATGTTTGGGGCTGTAGATTAGGGGTTCATTAGTATAATGTAGGTGTAGACATAACCTGTATTTCCCCATAGGAAACAATGGGGCAGTGTTAGGAGCTGAACGCTGCTTTTTTGCAGGTGTTAGGTTTTTTTACAGCCAGCTCAGCCCCATTGTTTCCTATGGGGAAATTGTGCACGAGCACGTTCAGCCAGCTCACCGCTGACTTAAGCAACGCTGGTATTGAGGTGAGATGTGTAGCTAAATTTTGCTCAACACTCACTTTTCTGAGGCTAACGCCGGCTTGCAGAAAACTCGTAATACCAGCGTTGTCTTAAGTGAGCGGTGAGAAAAAAAAGGAGCGTTAGCATCGCACACCATTACCGACAAAAACTCATAATCTAGCCCCATGTATTTTTAGTCTGGTAAATACACTCCGGATTAACACTGGATAAACAAACATTTAATTTTTTAGTGACCCTTTAAGGTCGATTACACTCAAAATAGAATCCTCCTTGCATATTTAATTAATGAATATAAATCATTTTGCAATACAAGTTAATTATTCATTTTGCTTGCTTTTGCTGTAAAATTCTTTTGAAAACCCATCTTATTCCTCGTTATTGTTCTGTAAGGAAAGAGGTGATGGTTTGCCCCCTCTTTCTTCTACTGCACATGCGTGAATAACTGTACACATTCATACACCATATACTGTATACTGTACAAGTTTGTGAATGGTTGACAAGGGTCCTTTGTTCTGTAGTAAATAGAAATCAATATAAAGAATTAACTAATTTGACAAAACAAAGCTGCCTTATTTAGTTCAAAATGCTTCTCAGATATGAAGCTGCCGTTTCATGCAGCTTCTAATTTGTGTTTAATGTCCCATTAATTCTGAACAGTATTCAAAAGGAAAAGTAACTATATCACTGTTATAAATGAATATGTGGAAGAAAAACAAAATCACAATAGAGGCATTTTGGGAATTGGGTAAGAAGTCTCTTAACGCAAAAGGCCATTTTATAGTATAATCTCCATATCACTCTGCATGAGCTGTGGGTACAGATTCTATTAACGTTAATCCCAGCTGTGATACAGAATGTCATAACTCACTGAAAATATTTAGTAAAATGCAACTCCAAAGTTGACTTCATGACTTAGTAAGGCAAGACGAGCCTTTATTAAAAACAATTATATAACAATATCAAAGGGACAGTAAACACCAATCACAATCCTTTAAAAAAATGTATCTATTTTCAACAGAAAAAAACAGCGTTAAAGTATATGGGGATTTGTTTAGTTAACCCCTTGAGTGCTAATGACGGCTCTGAGCCGTCACAGAGTTTCCCACTCTGGTGCTAATGACGGCTCAGAGCCGTTACTAGCACTCTCCCACCTTGAGGGAGATCTGGGGGCTCCCAACCGCTCCTACCCCGGGGCTTCACGTTTTGCGCAGTGACGTCACGCGCAATGATGTGATGATGTCACCGCGCAACTTTATTAACAATTGACAATACAAAGTATAGGGAAAGGGGGCATGCTGCTTAGAAGCCTGTATCTCAGGCATCTAAGCAGCTACAGACCCCCAAGACCAGTGACGTGCAGTGACGTCAGAGGCTGGTGAGGCAGTGGCAGGATACGCCTTCATTCTTTAGATATCCTTTGTTGAAGAAATAGCAATGCACATGGGTGAGCCAATCACATGAGGTATCTATGTGCAGCCACCAATCAGCAGCTACTGAGCATATTTAGATATGATTTTCAACAAAGGACATCAAAAGAATGAAGAAAATTAGATATTAGATGTAAATTGGAAAGTTATTTAAATTTGCATATGGGTTTCATATGGGTTTCATGTCCCTTTAAATGGTGTCTTGGAAAACTGGTCAACATCTGATTTTAGTCTAAAAGGATTGTAACAGAAACTCTTGCCAGATAACACAATGCTTGCTCTGATTATGAGATCTAGAAATCCATGCCCATTAAAATATGTTTAAAACATACTTTTTACTTTAATGCTGCAAATTATGCTTATAGATTCTTTCATTACATAAGGGATGAGAGTCAGAGGGGGAGGAAGAGAGACAGAGAGAGAAAGAGACCATGGGGGAGAACAACACATAAGGAGAGAGATGGATAGATAGAGAGAGAGACACACACACACACAAGGGGGGGGGAGAGGGACCACAGCATTTTAAAGTAATAAAACAGCAGAGCTACAGAGTTCAGAAAATTAGTCTATAATTTAGTGTGCAGTACAGAGGCAATCTGCTAAGTTAGTGGGTGTAAAGTTTTAGTAAACAAAATACAAAAACGACCCTGCTGTAAAAGAGTAAACAAACACTAAACCACATTCATTAAATTATAATTTTCACTAACAGAATCCCTTTCAGTAAAATCTTACTTTAATAAGATGTGGCAAAAACACTGCTCTCTGTGCCTCTTTTCTTGCTCTGTAAGGATTCAGGAAGTAACAGTGGCACATTCCACTGCACTTAGAAAGGAAGAACAGAACTCTCTTTTTCACTTTAGCAAAGCTAGCAGGTTCACAGGACAGCAACAAAATATATATAAGTTGTTTTTTTTTCAGTTTTTGTTTTGTTTTATATGATTTAACATCCAGCCCCAACCCTATGTTCCACTTACTAATGCCTCTCGCTGGATTGGTTCAGCCCAAATAGAACTGCCTCAAATAAGCAGTTAATGGGCCATGCAATGATCTTAACCACTTGCATCCAGTAGGTGGCGCAGCATGTTGTGTAATGGTGGGCAGACCTGCTTGTGCCTCTTCATTGCACAACATATAGCTGTGAGAAAAAAAAATGCTGGGAAAAAAAAATTACAATTTTTTTTAAAGCCAATAAAAAAAAATATATTTTTGCCCATATGAGAGGTGAAGCACTGCCTCACCTGCCTCTAGTGACTGCACATCACTGCCCAAGACCCACCATTGGAAAGTTAATCGCCTAACCTTTCCAACATTGTAAGTCTTGGGGATCTGAAAATAATAATATAAAAGTTAAAAAAAATTACAAAAATTAAAATTAAAAAACAACAGCCTTCAATCACCTTAGCACCCAAGTGGGAAAGTGCTTAGCACTCAAAGGGTTAAAATTTTAAACTTTTGTAAATGATTGTGATCGACCTTTTGTAATTACAATACATTTATGTTGTTTTACTATAAAATAACATGTCAGCCAAGTCTAAACATTTAAAAAAAAAAAAATCTTACTTACTGCAATTTTATTTAAATGGACAAACTCGATCCACAAGTTGCCTTATTTTGAGTAGTTAATCCGAGCATGAAAACATATATAACAAGTATGGATCTATTCTGTTCTATTCTATATATAGGGACCAAATTATCAATTGGGTGGCGGACATGATTCACTGTAGCGAATCATGTCCGCCCGACATCGCTAAATGCTGACAGCATACACTGGCAGCATTTAACATTGCACAAGCAGTTCTGGTGAACTGCTTGTGCAATGCCCCCCCCCTGCAGATTTACGGTCAATCGCCCACTAGCAGGGATGGCAATCAATGGCCCCTTAGTATCTAAATGAAATATGCAGAGAGAATAAATGGTTCAAAATAACTTATCTCAGCATAAATTACATAGTCATCCTATATAATAAATGGCCAAGTATGTTTGTCAGATGCAGTCACAAACAATCCTGACACTCAGCACTCAGCAGAGAGCAAGGCTGAAGCGGAGTGTCAGGGGGTGTGACTGACGGGAGCTTCGCGATGGGGGTGTGGTGAGGGCGTGGCCTGGTGCGACGAGGGGCATGGCCAGGCGTGGCGAGGGGACGAGACCAGATGCGATGATGGGCGTGGTCGGACAGGTGTCACCGCGATGGGTCGTGGTCGAGCGGGGTGCCGTGATGGGGGCGTGGCCAGAGAGGCAAAGGGTTTGAAAGACAGAGCCATAGAGGGAGCAAGAGAGGGGGGAGAAGGGCCAAAGAGTGGGGGAGAGAGCCAAATAGAGGGGGGAGAGCAAAAGAGGGGGAAGAGAGAGAGGAAAAGAGGAAAGCGAGCCAAAGAGGAGAGAGCAAAAGAGGAAAGCGAGCCAAAGAGGAGAGAGCAAAAGAGGAAAGAGAGCCAAAGAGGAGAGAGCAAAAGAGGAAAGAGAGCCAAAGAGGGGAGAGAGCCAAAGAGGGGGGAGAGAGAGCCAAAGAGGGGGGAGAGAGAGCCTAAGGGGGGGGGGGAGAGAGCTAAAGAGGGGGGAGAGAACAAAAGAGGGGGCAGAGAGAGCAAAAGAAAGGGGGAGAGAGCCAAAGAGGGGGGAGAGAGAGCAAAAGAGGGGGAGGGAGCACAAAAGAGAGAAGGGAGAGAAAGCAAAAGAGAGGGGGGAGAGAGAGCAAAAGAGAGGGGGGAGAGAGCATGGGGTGGGACCGCTGTACTGCAAAAAATGGCCCGTGTACATGGGCTTTAGTACTAGTAATAAATAAAAGGATAAAAAAGAGGAAAAGTTATGTTATAAGTTCACAATAAGTGGAAGGCAAATCCTTGTGGAAAAGTCACACTCTTCACCAAGGCCAATCCTCCCCCCCCCCCAAAAAAAAACAGGGATGCATATAGAGTAATCCAATAATGAATACAAATAGAGCAATGTAGATTTGTCTACTACTTACATAATAAAAGCAACCTCCCGGTGCTATATGTGTGGACATTGACCTTTCAGTCTCACCGCTAGCTGTCTACAGGCATCCGGATCCATCCTAGGCAGGAGACTCCACGAGACATCCTCTCTGTATGTTTGACAAGTGAACTCTGGACCACCACAGCATAATTTCCTCCCTCTGCTAAAGCCGTAACTCGGGAGAGCAAATCCGGTAACATGACTTCTGCAGAAAGGCGGCTTTTAACTTTAAATTTTTAATGTTTTTTTGTATTTAGTTGATTTGTTGTAAAGCTATTTCAACCCATCTCCCTCCTAGCTCGCTATGTGAATTAATTTTTTCCACAATCACTGGATTTATCAATTATCTTTATTATTATTATTTTTTTTTTTTTAACTTTATTTATAGAACAAAATCCAAGACATACATGACAAGTACAATCACATTGGTATAATAGGTTTTGATATCAACAAATGCATAGTAAGACATATAAAGCAGTGACCGTGTTATAAGGCCCGATACTTAAATGAGATCTTCATGCATGCACTTGGACTCATCTTTTTTTTCAAGAATGTTTTAGTATACAGACAAACAAAGGGAGGAAGAAGAAAGGAAAAAGAAAAAGCATAATAACTAAGAAAAGGAAAGAGAGAGAATAGCATAGAAGGAAAAACGGAAAGATCAACAAACAACAAACAACAATTATGCTCATACTCACCCAGGGCACCTCCGGATCCCCCCCATCCAACCAACACCACGCCTTCGCAAATGAAAGAAATCCTCAACAGTTTGAATCGTTGGAGAGACACCAATTACCCTTTAGATTTTCATTTAGGACATACTGACTGTTTTTAAAGGGAAGGAGAACTCTATCCCTAACTATGTCCGGTAACTGCATCAAATATACCTCCCATTTAAGGAGAAACCTCTTCACTCTTTTCTCAGGGTCTCCCCTTGTGTCTGCCTGCTCGATTAGCATCTGAGTATGTACTGCTCTAAGCAGCTGCTGAAATGGTGGGGTTCTTTTACCCACCCATTCCCTGAGAATAGCCTGTTTAGCTAACATGAGGACTGTAATTATAAAAGTGTTGTATTTATGTGTCTGGTCTCTAGGCGTCAGAAAAATCACATACTGTGCTGAGAGGGACAGATTTTGTTTGGTTAATTTGCCCAGCCAAAACGAAATCCTCTGCCAAAACTTCTGCACCTTTGGGCACCCCCACATCAGATGAATCCAATCAGAGGAATCCCGGCTACATTTACTGCATAAATCACGTGCCCCCCGAACCCACTTTGCACGCATGCCAGGGGTAATATAAGCTTGGTGCAGGAACTTCAGGTGCGATTCTCTCAGTTTTGCAGAAATAGTACCCTGAATTGCCCTCTCAAAGCTCAAAGTAATCAGCGTAGTGTCCACCTCTAAGTCTTCAAAATGAGACCATTTTGATACGATCCCACGCAAAGTGGAGTCCTCAAAATGGCGATGCAACAGATTGTATGTGTGTGAGAGTCTGTAAGGTCCCAATTTTGCTAAGGCACAAAGTCTATCTATATTAGAAGGTTCCTTAGACAACAATCCCCTTGAGATTAGTGTAGAGATGTAATGTCTGCATTGAAAGTACGCAAACCTGTGAGTGCTCAGGAGGTCGTAACTCACCCGTAAGTCTTGAAAGAGTATTATGTCAAAGGTCAAAGGATGCAGTAGTTGATAAAGTCTGGTGAGCTTTGATTCTTGCCATGTCTGAAATGCCTGTGTAGTGTATCCAGGAAGGAAGTTGAGGTTACCCTGTATTGGAAGATATTTACTAGTAGATTTCTGCAATCCCCAGAGTTTGCAAATCTTGGCCCAGGCTCTCAAGGGGTCCCTAAATAAGACATGGTTTTGTACAAACATGGGTAACGTTTTAAGATCCGCATGAGGCAAGAAAGCCAAGTGTAGCGGTTTAATGAAGTTAGACTCTAGATCAGGGAATGTGTAGAAGTCATTCCCTACCAGCCAATCGAATATAAATCTAGAAAGGGCTGCCCAATTATACCACATTATATTGGGAAGACGGAGCCCACCCCCACCTACCGGCATTGACAGAGGAGTCTTACCTATCCTGTGTTTCCTACCCTGCCAAATAAAATTGCCAATGGAAGTCTGCAAGGAGGCGGTGTCTTGTTGGGTGAAAAGAAGGGGCAACATTTGCAAGGGATAAAGAAGCTTAGGCAGAGCGACCATCTTAAAAAGATGCACCCTTCCCGAAAGAGAGAGGGGGAGCTTCACCCAACTCAGCAACATTTGTTTAATATCACTTACAATCCCACTGAGATTAAGAGAATATAATTTATGAGGATTAACATGTTTACGAATACCCAAATATTTAAAGCAGCCTTCAGTGATTGTGAGACCAGTATCCGCCAGATTTGTGTTACAAGAGTTCTGTAACCATGTGACTTCAGATTTGTTGATATTAATCTTATATCCTGAAAACTTGCCAAAATTCTCAATAATATCCAAAAGAGGGTGCAAATTGGTACCAGGGTTACCTACGAAGAGCAACAGATCGTCAGCATATAAATATAGATGCTGCCGTCGGCCATGTATGTTTAGACCTGCACAGTGCTGTCTAATGTAGGAGGCTAGGGGCTCAATAGCCAGATCAAAGAGGAGAGGAGAAAGGGGGCACCCCTGTCTCGTACCCCTCTGCAGCGTAAAAGAGGGAGAAAGGCCTCCATTGATTATGAGAGATGCCTTAGGGGCCATGTACAATTGCTGTAAGAAGTTAGAAAAATTACCCCGGATACCAAAGTGAGATAATGAAGTGTGTAGATGGTCCCACTCAATCCGATCAAATGCCTTTTCGGCGTCAATCGCTAAAAGGCAAGCATCTGGTAGCTGAGAGGGGGGTTGTGCATGTGCGTTATACCAATAATGGGCCACCACACCAAGAGTCTTCCTAATATTTAACACTGATGACCTTCCTTTTACGAAGCCAGTTTGGTCGGCATGGACTATGTGTGGTAAAACCATCACCAACCTATCCGCCAAAATCCTCGTCAGGAGTTTATAATATCCATTTAACAATGAAATGGGGTGATAAGAGGAGGTGAGAGTGGGATCCCTATCGGGTTTCAATAGAAGACAAATATTGGCTTCAGAAAATCTGTCATTCATTTGCTCAGTGCCTGCCAAATACACAGAGTACAGGGATGATAGGACAGGGGCCAGCTCCTCATCTAATAACCTAAAATATTCTGCGGGCAGCCCGTCAGGGCCCGCTGCTTTGCCCAGCTTGCTCAGCCGAATGGCCCCAAAAACCTCCCGAGGGTGTATCTTGGAGTTCAAGAGGGAGGTCTGGTCCTCCGTAAGAGTGGGGAGTTGCACTGTGTCCCAAAAATGGTGCTTTGCTTCTGAATTAATTAGTTGTTTAGAATATAGGGAGGTATAGTAGTCTACAAATTCAGCCATGATTTCCTTAGAGTCAAGTGAACCAATTTGGCGAGTAACCTGCCAGCCTTATTGCCATGCCGATAATAACGCCCCTGCCTGTGAATATTGACTTTATTGTCTTGTTGAGCAAGGTATGTATCCCTAGTCTGCTTAAGGTCATAGTACGTTTTCCTAGTCAGCAACGTAGGGGAAGATAGATAGTTATTGTAGGCCTCAGTGAGCTGAGAAAGAAGAGCCCCATCCACCCTCTTAAGCTGCCTGTTATGAAGCGCTGTAAAAGAGGTTATGTGGCCTCTCATCACCGCTTTGGAGGCATGCCAAAATAAATCTGGAGTTCGTAAGTGAGAAGCATTGTCTGTCGCGTAGTGTGTCCAGGAGGCCTTTAAATGGTGACGGAACTCAATATTGTTATAAAGGTGAAGAGGGAATCTCCAATTATTATTTGGAGGCTTAGGAAGCTGAGGCTGAAGGATCAGAGTGACTGGGGCGTGGTCTGAAATAGTAACTTGACCTATACTTGTGGAGGAAATCAGTGGCGTGATACTTGGTGCAGTCAAAAAATAGTCAATACGCGACATGGTATGGTGCATTTTAGAAAGGCAAGTGAAATCTCTCTCAACAGGGTTTCTATCTCTCCACACATCTACCAGGTTCAAAGTTTCTTTAAAGGAGCCAACAAGGGATACCACAAGGGATACCTCACGTTTATATCTAGACATACTTATCTTCAAGGTGTTTGAGACAGAAGGGTCCTTAAACCTATCCACGGGGAGAGCCTGGGCCAAGTTAAAATCACCCCCCATAATTATAGGAGCGTTGTATGTGGCCAATGTGGCTAGAAGGTTCGTCCAAAAGTCAGGGTCGTATGCATTGGGGCCATAAACATTGCAAAGGGTGTATGTGGAAGTGTCAATCTGGATTAAGGCAATTATAAATCTCCCCTTCTTGTCTATCTCTACCTTAGAAAAGTGGCTGCTAAGCCTTTATGCACTAGGACTGCAACCCCCCTCTTCCTACCCTCCGTGGGGGAGCTTAGAACTTGTCCGACCCAGCGTATTTTTAACTTCTCATGTTCCTCAGCTGTCAGTTTCGTCTCTTGGAGCAAAGCTATGTCAGTCCGTAATGAGTCTAAGTGGTGAAGAATCATGCTCCTCTTTGCCGGGGATGTGATGCCCCCTACATTCCAAGCAACGACTTTAATGGGAGGTAACATATCTAAAGCTTATAGTGGTAAAAAAAACATGCAGCCCGGTAAGGAAACCCATTTAGATGTTACATTAAATGCAAGGGGTGCAGGGGTATCACGTCTGAAACTTATAGTGGTGAAAAACATGCGGCTCGATAGGGGAGCCCATCCAGCTGCTACAATGAATGCAATGGGTATAGGCTGTGTATTTTGACTTACGTTTGTGTGATGGCAGTGTTGAGCTTTCGCTAGTTGGCGGTGTGGCGGAGGAGGGGGAGCCAGAGGCCCCCAGGCACTGATCCCACAGCAGCTGCAGAGAAAGCAAGAACACATAGTAGCATTAATATTATGCTGAGGCCGAAATTTTCCAACCACAGCTATATAAACAGTGCAAGACATATTTAACATTGCAAAATATAAAATAACCTCAAAAGGCTCAGCATAGGGCAGGACAATGGGGCCAGATATACAATGATTAGATGTTCTGTATTGAGACCAAAAATTGCCAATCACGATTGCATTTATATTGAAAAACATACTCAACATTTCAAGGTATGGCTTTACCTCAAGGGATGCAGCACAGGGCAAAGGGAGGGGAACAGACATACAATGGCCAGACAAGGGTTGAGGTGGGAGGTTACATAGCATACAGTCAGAATCAACACCTCCGGAACAAAGTATCCCTGCGACACCAACGGTAGTGGACAACAGGAGACAGAGGGCAGACAGGGGAGCGCTGTCCAAAGGTTCTAAATGCAGGTCAAGGGCCAAGCATGCAGGAAAGGGAGGGGGAAATCTAGGATGAACAGGGACTCCACCAGTAGCATACCTTTCTGAACCATGATTTATGTGCCGTGGGGGGTATTGCATAGCCTTAATAAAGTGGTGTATGTAGGAGCTGGGACTAGAGAAAACATTGAAAGTATTAGGAAAACAAACCATATGAACAACTATACTTATTATGAAACCCATGTCACCTACGCGGGCTGGAGAGGAGGCACTGCAACACCTGCAAACGCCATTGACGTAAGAGAGTATTTCCAACAGAGGCAAGTACCCAAAAGCAGAAGGAATCTCGGCATCCCAGTGCTCCCTCCCCAAGCCCCACAAGCACACACACCAACTGAGAACTATCAACCACAACCAGGATCTCTGCAAGAGAAAAACAAAGCATATCATGAGATACATTTTATGTAAAAATTGAGAACATTAATACTTGTTAGAGTCTCATCAGCCATTATCCTGCCTTCGCTCTGTGGACAGAAAAGCTTGCGCTGCTGCAGGCGTATGGAAAGTTTTTGGACCTGAAAGGGTTTGGATCTTCAGGGTAGCTGGAAACATAAGAGCAAATCTGCACCCTTGTTCATGCAGGGTGGAACAGAGTGAAGCAAAGTCCTTGCGTCTTTTAGTGACTTCCACCGAGAAGTCTTGAAATAACAAGAGGCGGTGATCTTCATAAGTGACTTCTTTAGCTGCTCTATATGCTCTGAGAATGGCTAGTTTGTCCTGGAAATTTAAACACTTAAAGATTACTTGACGTGGTTTTTCCCTGGAGTTGTCCAGATATCTGTTAGGGCCAATGCGGTGTGATCTTTCGATATCCAGTGGAAGGCAATCCGGAGGCATACCTAGAAGCTTTGGAAGGGTTGAGGCGGCAAACTCCAATAGATCTTTATCCTTGATGGATTCAGGAACACCCACAATTCGCAGGTTATTTTGTCTACTGCGGTTCTCTAGATCTTCTACTTTATCCATTAGCTGTTGATTCTGTTTCAGTAAGTGCTTCAATGAAATTTCTGATTCTTGTTGCCTATCCTCAACCCCTGAGATCCTCTGTTCTGCAGCAGACATACGTGTAGAAAAAAGCCTCACCTCACTGGTTAAGGTATCAACACCAGCTTGCAAACTGTCCATCTTTGGTAAGAAAAATGCTTTAAGCTCTTGCAAGAGTGAGGAGTGATCACCTGATGAATTATTTTCAATATCTGCAAGTGAGGTGTTTGCCTGTGTTTCTATAAGGATTTTGTGCCTTTTTTCCTGATTTTTTGATCTTTGACTCATGGTGCTACTTGAAGGCGAAGGCAGCCTGTGAAAATACTCGTCCACTTTCATAGAACAAATTATACAAGAGGACTGAGATTGCTGGAACGTTGTGAATATACCACGAAGTGGCACTGTGATTCTGTGTGATGCAACAGCCCCTCAGGTTGTGAAAAAGCAAGATGAGTAAGAAACAAACAATTAAGCTGCATTCACCACAAAAGTATTCCTCCTGCCCAACAGGCTCCACTCCCCTCCTGTCTCACACCAGAAATGTTAGTCCCAAGTGCAATAAGATAAGTTCACTGAGGTAGTTATGAAACTGTAAAGTGCATCACTTGTCTGGCAAAGTATTCATTCAGAAGTTATAGGCCTCGAGTACAATCACAGGATCACAAAAGACAGATGTAAAAAGTAAGAATTTTTTTTTGCCCTGCTCTGAAGATATAGACCATAAATATAGTCCTGAAAAATTTTAGCTATACCAGCTATGCAATGGGGTAAAGTGTTCTGGTTGTTAAGCCCCTATGCGTTCAGAAGTTGCTGGGTTTGTTCACAGCTCCAGCGCTGCAGCTCTCTATCCCAGGCCCCCAGTTATGTACCAACTTGTGTCCTAATATACGTTTTCTGAGGTAAAGTGAAGCAGTCTCGTTTACTTAGGTGCAGTCTGTTACCATCAGCATTACTTTTAAAGTGAATTAATCAGTTAGCCTGCAGTGTCCCTTTAGGGTGCGTGTTACCTGAGTACCGCTTGTTACTGTCCCCTCTGCAGCCGCCGCAAGGATAGATAGACCAGCCTGACCGGTAACATGTAGCGTTGCTGGTGTACTCCTTAGCCTTTATGATTTTACAGCTCCGTCAGGGCTGAGACGGGTATGGAGATTGGGAGGGATCCTCCAAGATGGCGCCCGCGAGGTCCGTTAGGTGCACAGCGTGGCGCAGTCATAAATGCCTTCCGAGGCAAGGGCAATTTTTGGCCCTTCACGATCTTGTCCTGGCCAGTTGGGGTCTTATTACAGCTACCCAACAAGGCGGCAACGTGGGATAAGGCAGCCGGCAGCAGAAAAATAGGATATATTTAGAGTTGAATTGCGGAGCTCTTCTCTCCTGCTCCCAGCCGCTAGCTTCGCCCACCGGAAGTCTTATTATTATTTTTTAATATTATTATTTTATATATTTGCATATATATTTTTTCAATCTTCCCTAATAACTCCCATGACAATTCATTTTGTATCTATTATTATTACTTTCATTATTTAAGGACATATTTACATAGACATTCTTATGTCTGCTCCTATTTTCTCCTCTGAAGTTATTTGTCCTACTCCTGGGTATATTTAACAGGGTTTACTCCAGGGTTTAAAGATTATCTTTGCTCTACTATATCTGAGGTTTTAGTGGCTATGCCTCCATCAAGTAAGCATAAATTTTGATTCTATGCAATCAGAGGATATTGTAGTACCTGAAGCTTCTAATCAGCATAGAGAGATTTCCAAAATTTTACAGGAATCCTCGTCTGAAAATTCTGATTATTCTTTAGATGGCAAATTATCTTCAGATGATCGGGAGTCTATCTCTGATCCAGATTTGGATAACTCTTTCATGTTCAAAGTTGACCATTTACATTTCTAAATACACAAAGTCTTTCAAACTTTAGGCCTCATGGTTAAGAAAACCTAGGCCTAGATTTGGAGTTTGGCGGTAGCCGTGAAAACCAGCGTTAGAGGCTCCTAACGCTGGTTTTAGGCTAACTCCGGTATTTGGAGTCACTCAAAAAAGGGTCTAACGCTCACTTTTCAGCCGCGACTTTTCCATACCGCAGATCCCCTTACGTAAATTGCGTATCCTATCTTTTCAATGGGATTTTTCTAACTCCGGTATTTAGAGTCGTGTCTGAAGTGAGCGTTAGAAATCTAACGACAAAACTCCAGCCGCAGGAAAAAAGTCAGTAGTTAAGAGCTTTCTAGGCTAACGCCGGTTCATAAAGCTCTTAACTACTGTACTCTAAAGTACACTAACACCCATAAACTACCTATGTACCCCTAAACCGAGGTCCCCCCACATCGCCACCACTCGATTAAATTTTTTTAACCCCTAATCTGCCGACCGCCACCTACGTTATACTTATGTACCCCTAATCTGCTGCCCCTAACACCGCCGACCCCTGTATTATATTTCTTAACCCCTAATCTGCCCCCCACAATGTCGCCACCAGCTACCTACAATAATTAACCCCTAATCTGCCGAGCGGACCGCACCGCTACTATAATAAAGTTATTAACCCCTAATCCGCCTCACTAACCCTATAATAAATAGTATTAACCCCTAATCTGCCCTCCCTAACATCGCCGACACCTAACTTCAATTATTAACCCCTAATCTGCCGACCGGAGCTCACCGCTATTCTAATAAATGTATTAACCCCTAAAGCTAAGTCTAACCCTAACACTAACACCCCCCTAAATTAAATATAATTTTAATCTAACAAAATAAATTAACTCTTATTAAATAAATTATTCCTATTTAAAGATAAATACTTACCTGTAAAATAAATCCTAATATAGCTACAATATAAATTATAATTACATTGTAGCTATTTTAGGATTAATATTTATTTTACAGGCAACTTTGTAATTATTTTAACCATGTACAATAGCTATTAAATAGTTAAGAACTATTTAATAGCTACCTAGTTAAAATAATTACAAAATTACCTGTAAAATAAATCCTAACCTAAGTTACAATTAAACCTAACACTATACTATCATTAAATTAATTAAATAAAAAACCTATAATTACCTACAATTAAACCTAACACTACACTATCAATACATTAATTAAATACAATATCTACAAATAACTACAATGAAATAAACTAACTAAAGTACAAAAAATAAAAAAGAACTAAGTTACAAAAAATAAAAAAATATTTACAAACATAAGAAAAATATTACAACAATTTTAAACTAATTACACCTACTCTAAGCCCCCTAATAAAATAACAAAGACCCCCAAAATAAAAAATGCCCTACCCTATTCTAAATTAATAAAGTTCAAAGCTCTTTTACCTTACCAGCCCTGAACAGGGCCCTTTGCGGGGCATGCCCCAAGAAGTTCAGCTCTTTTGCCTGTAAAAAAAAACATACAATACCCCCCCAACATTACAACCCACCACCCACATACCCCTAATCTAACCCAAACCCCCCTTAAATAAACCTAACACTAAGCCCCTGAAGATCATCCTACCTTGTCTTCACCTCACCAGGTATCACCGATCCGTCCTGGTTCCAAAATCTTCATCCAACCCAAGCGGGGGCTGGCGATCCATCATCCGGTGGCTGAAGAGGTCCAGAAGAGGCTCCAAAGTCTTCATCCTATCCGGGAAGAAGAGGCGATCCGGACCGGCAACCATCTTGATCCAAGCGGCATCTTCTATCTTCATCCGATGACGACCGGCTCCATCCTGAAGACCTCCACCGCGGACCCATCTTCTTCCGGCGACGTCCAACTGAAGAATGACGGTTCCTTTAAGGGACGTCATCCAAGATGGCGTCCCTCGAATTCCGATTGGCTGATAGGATTCTGATTGGCGGATTCCATCAGCCAATCAGAATATTCCTACCTTAATTCCGATTGGCTGATAGAATCCTATCAGCCAATCGGAATTCGAGGGACGCCATCTTGGATGACGTCCCTTAAAGGAACCGTCATTCTTCAGTTGGACGTCGCCGGAAGAAGATGGGTCCGCGGTGGAGGTCTTCAGGATGGAGCCGGTCGTCATCGGATGAAGATAGAAGATGCCGCTTGGATCAAGATGGTTGCCGGTCTGGATCGCCTCTTCTTCCCGGATAGGATGAAGACTTTGGAGCCTCTTCTGGACCTCTTCAGCCACCGTATGATGGATCGCCAGCCCCCACTTGGGTTGGATGAAGATTTTGGAGCCAGGACGGATCGGTGATACCTGGTGAGGTGAAGACAAGGTAGGATGATCTTCAGGGGCTTAGTGTTAGGTTTATTTAAGGGGGGTTTGGGTTAGATTAGGGGTATGTGGGTGGTGGGTTGTAATGTTGGGGGGGTATTGTATGTTTTTTTTTTACAGGCAAAAGAGCTGAACTTCTTGGGGCATGCCCCGCAAAGGGCCCTGTTCAGGGCTGGTAAGGTAAAAGAGCTTTGAACTTTATTAATTTAGAATAGGGTAGGGCATTTTTTATTTTGGGGGTCTTTGTTATTTTATTAGGGGGCTTAGAGTAGGTGTAATTAGTTTAAAATTGTTGTAATATTTTTCTTATGTTTGTAGATATTTTTTTATTTTTTGTAACTTAGTTCTTTTTTATTTTTTGTACTTTAGTTAGTTTATTTCATTGTAGTTATTTGTAGATATTGTATTTAATTAATTTATTGATAGTGTAGTGTTAGGTTTAATTGTAGGTAATTGTTGGTATTTTATTTAATTTATTTATTGATAGTATAGTGTTAGGTTTAATTGTAACTTAGGTTAGGATTTATTTTACAGGTAATGTTGTAATTATTTTAACTAGGTAACTATTAAATAGTTCTTAACTATTTAATAGCTATTGTACCTGGTTAAAATAAATACAATGTTACCTTTAAAATAAATATTATTCCTAAAATAGCTACAATGTAATTATAATTTATATTGTAGCTATATTAGGATTTATTTTACAGGTAAGTATTTAGCTTTAAATAGGAATAATTTATTTAATAAGAGTTAATTAATTTAGTTAGATTAAAATTATATTTAACTTAGGGGGGTGTTAGTGTTAGGGTTAGACTTAGCTTTAGGGGTTAATACATTTATTAGAATAGCGGTGAGCTCCGGTCGGCAGATTAGGGGTTAATAATTGAATTTAGGTGTCGGCGATGTTAGGGAGGGCAGATTAGGGGTTAATACTATTTATTATAGGGTTAGTGAGGCGGATTAGGGGTTAATAACTTTATTATAGTAGAGGTGTGGTCCGGTCGGCAGATTAGGGGTTAATAAGTGTAGGCAGGTGGAGGCGACGTTGTGGGGAGCAGATTAGGGGTTAATAAATATAATATAGGGGTCGGCGGTGTTAGGGGCAGCAGATTAGGGGTACATAGGGATAATGTAAGTAGCGGCGGTTTACGGAGCGGCAGATTAGGGGTTAAAAAAATATGCAGGGGTCAGCGATAGCGGCGGCGGCAGAATAGGGGTTAATAAGTGTAAGTTTAGGGGTGTTTAGACTCGGGGTACATGTTAGAGTGTTAGGTGCAGACGTAGGAAGTGTTTACGCATAGCAAACAATGGGGCTGCGTTAAGAGCTGAACGCGGCTTTTTTGCAGGTGTTAGGTTTTTTTTCAGCTCAAACAGCCCCATTGTTTCCTATGGGGGAATCATGCACGAGCACGTTTTTGAGGCTGGCCGCGTCCGTAAGCAACTCTGGTATCGAGAGTTGAAGCTGCGTTAAAAATGCTCTACGCTCCTTTTTTGGAGCCTAACGCAGCCTTTATGTGGACTCTCAATACCAGAGTTATTTTTATGGTGAGGCCAGAAAAAAGCGGGCGTTAGCTACGCGGGTCCTTACCGACAATACTCCAAATCTAGCCGCTAGTGAGGAAAAATCTATTAATTAAGTGGATATAATTTTTAAGCCCTCTCCAAAATCCCCTGAGGTATTTCCAGTTCCTGAAGTGATCTCTGAGATAATTTCCAAGGAATGGGATAACCCTGTATCCCTTTTGCTCCATCTGCTAAATTTAAAAGGATGTTTCCTTTAACTGTTAAATATACTGAATTATGGGAATCAATTCCCAAGGTTGATGGAGCAATTTCTACACTTGCCAAGCATACTACCATTCCATTAGAGTATATTACTTCCTTCAGGGATCCTATGGACCGCAAAATGGAGGCCTTTCACAGAAAGATATTTCTTCAAACAAGTTATCTGTTTTCCAGCTATTGGAATACTGTATGTGGAAGAACGTTTTGTGGTGTGACTCGTTAGTTGATCTTATCTTCTGTTAAAGAATTACAAGGCTGCATTAAATTATGTTGCACTGTTAAATTTGTTATCTGTGATGCAGTTGTGGATATTGTTTGGATTAATGTAAAAAACATGACATTCTGTCTTGACCAGAAGAAGTCTTGGTCTGCAGATATGACTTGCAAGAGCAGATTATTGACTCTCCATTTGCAGGGAAAGGTTCTTCTTGGATCAGGTAAAAACTCAATAATATACACTAAAAGTACGATCAGATCAGTCAATCATTTTTGTTCCTTTATTTCCTCCAAAATTTAGAAGTCTTCTTCCTCCTAAAAGCCAGAGTCCTCTAAGTCATCATGGAAGCCAGGTTTTTCCTGGTCCAAATCCAAGCAAAACAACAAATCTCCCTCTGATTCCAAATCAGCATGAAGGTGCAGCCCTTGACCCAGACACAGTACGGGGCAGGTTGAGCCATTTTCAGGAGGCTTAGTTTCAATCCTTTCAGGATCCTTGGGTTTTGAACATTATATCCCAAGGTTACAGGACAGATTTTCAGCCCACCTCATCGAGGACAGTACCTTCTGTCTCATGTCCCAAAACACCCTTTGACATTGTCTGTCTTTCGCTAATATGTTCAAGATTTAGAAATAAGGGGGGTTATTTAGCCTGTCCCTGACTTAGAACAGAGTAAGGGTTTTTATTCCAACCTTTTTATTATCCTAAAAAAGGAGGGAACTTTCAGACCTATCCTGGATTTAAAGACGTTAAATAAATTCTTGAGAGTTCCCACTTTCAAAATGGAGACCATTCTTACCTCTAGCACAACAGGGTCAGCTCATTTCCACAAGGATCATGATCAGTTCCTCAGAACAGTCAGAACAAGCACCCTCAATTTGTTGCCTTTACATTCGGGTTGGCTACTGCTCCCCAAATATTCACAAAAGTTTTGTGAGCTCTATTGGCAGTAATCAGAACTCAGGGTATTTCAGTAGCCCCTTACTTTACAACACTCTTGTTTAGAGCCAGTCTCTGCATTTGGCAAAACCATTGTCCCTAAGAGTTCTCTGTTTCTCCCTGCTAAGTTTTGTTTTCTGGGAGTATCTAGCGATTCAGTATCCATGCACTTCTCTCTCATGTAAACTCAAATTAAAGAAGGTCTGTGCCAGTCTTCAGTTCACAGTTGATCCAACAGTAGCTCAATGTATTGAGGTTATTGGTCTTATGTCAGCTTCCTCAGAAACAGTTCCTTTTGCTCATTTTCATTTATACCCTCTTCAACTTTGTATGCTAAAACAATGGATGGGAAATTAAACTCGTTTATATCAGAAGATTGTTCTAGACTCAACAGTAAGGCAGACTCTATCCTGGTGGATAGACAACTGTTCCTTTGCCATTGGGGCAGCCTTTCTTTGTCCATCTTGGGTAATCTGTGACCACAGATGCCAGTCTCTCTGGCTGTGGCATGGTTTAGGGATTATGGAGAGCGCAAGACCTTTGGTCTCCTCAGGAGAACTCTGGAACTCTGAGCAATATTTTGAGCTCTCAAATTGTGGCCTCTCCTTAAAAAGTAAAGTTATATTCATTTTTATGCAGACAACATCACAGCTGTGGCATACATCAATCATCAGGGAGGGATTTGGAGTCCCTTAGAAATGAAGGAAGTTGCTTGGATCTTGACGTGGGCAAAGTGTAATCTATGTACATTTGGGAAGCAGACTTTCTCAGTCACCAGTCTCTGCACCCATGAGAGGGGTCCCTCAATCAGGAGATTTTCAATCAGATTGTTTTCAAACTTCCCAGATACTGTGCCAGATCCAGGGATCTGAGAGCAGAGTTAGTAGATGCTCTAGTGGTTCCATGGTCCTTTCCCCTAGCTTACATTTTTCTTACATTTGTGTTTCTGCCAAGTCTCCTAAGAGTTATGGAGAAACCATATGTGGACTGCTTGCGCAATATGCCTAGATGAATATGGCTGCACCTCACTAACGAGGCACAAAGGAGGCCAAAATCATCATCTTAGGTTGCCATTTTCCTTGTTCAGAAGAGAATTGCCTTGTATATAAAGCCTGGACTGAATTTGTTAGGTGGGATGAGACATATACTTCAGGAAAGTTACCCTCTGTGAAAAGAACAATTAAGCTAAAAGAAACTACTCCCAGGTGGTAACCGGGCCATAGAACAAGCTGCTAAAATGTTGTTTGTTCCTGGCATATTTTTTCTCTTTTTGTATGCATTCATATATGTATATCTCTAAATCTTAGTGTTTTTTTGTTTATTGTCATTTTAGTTTTATCTGTAGAAACATACATAGCCATTAAAGGGGTTTGTTTAGGCCTGCAACACTCTCTTTTGTGAGATGAAATACATAAACCAACAAACATATTTTTAGAAGATTTTCATAGGCTGGTTTCTATTTTTCTTAAGTTATGTGGGGAATGGCTGCCCCTTCCATGTCTGTCAGTGATTGTATGTGCAGCCTGATAAAATATTATTGATGTAATAGAAATGTTTTCATTGCATTACATGCTTGGATATTTAAATCTTCATGGTTTATTATACATAAGAGCTTGAGAGTCTGCTTATATAAACTTTAAATTATTTTGTTTATTATGCACACAAAAAAAACTTCTGCATGTCTAAGAGAGGCAACATTTACATTAAAGATTGAGGGTTGATCTGCATGGTCTATCTATCTATCTATATCTCTTGCTATAAAAAATCGACTGATTAAAATTATAAATAGAAAAGCTTTGAAAATGTATAGCTGCTTTATTACACTGGAATATTTCTTATCACCTGTGCCATATGTAAGAACAAATTGTGAAACCCTGTGCATATGGCACAGATTGATGGCATAATCGCATTTTGCTGAATAAGCCCTTCTAGGACTCAGAGCACAGAACAATAAAATAAAGAGCACATCACCATAAATTAAGTGTTTAAGAAATCCCAAACACTAATCATAAAATGTGATGTCTTCTTTAAGAAGAAAATAAAGTATTATTTTGCACTGATTTCTTCTTAAATACTGTATATAATTCCCCAGCAGGCACACTCTCACAAACTCAAGTCAACTGGTACTGGGCTAGAATCATATATATCAGAAAAAAAGATTAAGCCCAGCATACATGTTTTGGTGTATTCACCCTTCCTCATTCATATGTAAACAGTCATTTCTTAAATGAACATTAAAGTGATGTTAAAGGGACAGTAAAGTTGGAATTAAACTTTCATGATTCAGATAGAGCAAGCAATGTTGAATGAATTTCCAATTTACTTCCATTTTCAATGCTAGTATAAATCACAAGTCTTGATCAATTCCATTTAAGTGCCAGGAGCTGCCTGGATTTTAGGGCTTCATCTACTTTAGCACACACAATTCCAAATGTGTCACAAAAATCTGTTTGCAGAATCATCCGTATACTCAAATAATACTCACATGGGATATAACACATGGTTTTCAACAGTATTGTAACTTAAAGGGACTTTAAACACTTCAAGATTATATTATAAAATGTATTTATAAGTAATAAAAATACTTTTCAATTTACATATATTATTTATTTTGTTCTTTTTCACTGTAATTTAACTTTGTGGGTTCTTGAGTGCTGATGATTAAAAGTGCACACTGCAGACTTCACAAGTCATAACCTGCTATATACATGTCCCAGGACCAGATAGAGCATAGGGCATTTGCCTGGTGGATTGAGGACAGTTGCAGGCAGATGCTGGTTGCCTTATTTCTGCTCAGTCACCAGCAGTATTAATTGTGCATTATGCAGAGCCAGCCCTGCCTCTTACTGCTCCTCTTGATGATGGCTGTTGATGCCTATGGGTGCCTGTTTTTGTGTGATTATGGATGTGTGGGGTGCTTTGTTTGTGCATGTGGGTGCCTGTTTTTGTGTGATTATGGATGTGTGGGGTGCTTTCTTTGTGCATGTGGGTGCCTGTTTTTGTGTGATTATGGATGTGTGGGGTGCTTTGTTTGTGCATGTGGGTGTCTGTGGATGTCTTTGTTATTTATTTCTCATAGTACAGCTTAGGTGCCGGCTATTTTTAGCGTCTGTGACTACACAGTGTTTTACAGGGACAGTAAAGACAAAATTGTACTTTCATGATTCAGATAGAACATACAATTTTAAAGAACTTTCCAATTTACTTCTGTTGTCAAATCTGATTCATTCTCTTGGTATATTTCATTGAAGGATAAGACAAGGTAGGCTCATACAAGCTCAGGAGTTTGCCAGTACTCTGGCAGCAGTGTTTTGCAACATTGTATAACAAAGCTACAAATAATGTTGCAAAACACTGCTGCCATAGAGTACTAAAGACACGTGCACACTCCTGAGCCTACCTAGTTTTACCCTTTAAAAAATGATACCAAGAGTACAAGGCAAATTTGATAACAGAAGTAAATTGGAAAGTTGTTTAAAATTGCATACTCTATATGAATCATGAAAGTTTAATTTTGACTTTACTGTTCCTTTAAGCAGTAAGCGGTTATTTTTTACTTAAAGGGACAGTCTACTTTTATTGTTTAAAAAGATAGATAATCCCTTTATTATCCATTCCCCAGTTTTGTATAACCAACACAGTTATATTACTATACTTTTTACCTCTGTGATTACTTTATACAGTATCTAATTTCTGTAAACGTCCGCCCTATCTCAGTTCTTTTAACAGACATGCATTTTAGCCAAACAGTGCTGACTCATAAATAACTCAACTGGAGTGAGCCCAATGCTATCTATATGACACACACGAACTTGCACTGTCAAGCTGTGAAAAACAGAGGGAAGGGATTAGAAATTAGCATAGGAGACTATGTAGATTTAGCTTTAAAAAAAAACTGTCAAAATGCACTGAGATAAGAGGCGGTTTTCAATGGTTTAAAAATCATTTTGAACCTACCTAACTTTAGCTTTCAAAAAAGAATACCAAGAGAAGACAGCAAATTTGATGATACAAGTAAATTGGAAAGTTGCTTAAAATTGCATGCCCTGTTTAAATCATGAAAGTTTAATTTGACTTGACTGTCCCTTTAAATATCAACTTCAATAGCTTCTAATTTTTTATTACATTTCACTTTTTTTTACTATTTAATGAAAATCTATTTACAAAATACAGTGACAGAGTGTAACAAGCTTTGTTTATTTCTTTGTTTTTCTTCTTTTTAATAGTACAATACAATAGTCGGTTTTGGGGTATATCCATACCTATTTACTTAATACCAGTAACAACTCTAGAATGGCCTATCCAGATAAGGCAATTGGTGGGAGAGTTTGGCTAACAAGGAACGCTTTTCCACTTTCAACAAGACAAGTGGCGTAAGAGTATGAGGATAACCACTGTTGCATAAGCTAAAAAGCAGAATCACCTATGTGACCTGATATTTCATTGCTAGTGGTTAATCTGTAACTTTGGGGCAAATAGACACTCTATGTTGGAACTGATGTTCTCCATCAATATAAATAAAGACCTTTGCAAATTAATTATATATGTATAGCAAAGAAAAAAAAAAGGTTTCCCCTTGAGCAGAGCTACTGATCACATATGTATCAGAGTTCTGCAGTTCATAAAAAATTCACCAAAGAAGCCCAGACTTTTTTTCATGTAATAAATCTACAGTTAGAAATCCCATTTCCAGATGATCTAAAGCTTTATAACCCTGCAAAAAAGAGAGAACTTGACCAAATGTAAAAAAAATAAAAATGCATTCATAAGATTCTCCAAATTGACAGAAAAAGATAAGTCTCAAGATGTACTTTTCCTTACTACATAGCTCCTGTTGAAATGAGTGAATCAGTTCTTCAGATTTCACGTTTAGTAATGTAGACATTTTACTTTTTTTTTTTTTTTTTTGCTCCCTTCAGTTTATCTTCTCATTTACCTGCAGCTAGGATGGCATTAAACGATACTCCTGATCTGTGTGAGAGGCAGCACAAGCTAACATCTGTTCTGAGAAGCTTAGCAGAAACATGAAAACTGTCTGGAAATATGCTAAGTTACTAAATGATTTATTGATTTTCATCCTCTTTGCCGCTGAAAACTTTAAAGCAAATTAATTCCATTCTTACAACCCTGAAGCTTTAATCACTCGTGCACGCCTAAACTTCAAGCTCGGCTCTTCAGGGCTTATTTTTTAGAAAGATAAGTTCATTGTGAGGTTATGGATTTTTTTTTTTTTTTTTCGTTTTAATGGCATATAACAAGATATGAAGAGATTAACTGTTTCAGAACTAGACAGCTTGGCCAGCCAAAGATACACAACTATTGAGATATGGGGCTCTGCTCAAATCTGTTGAACTTGGAACTCTACTGGGATGGTTTTTAACTTAAAGGGATATTCTGATGCAAAAAATGGCATGTTCTTATTAGATATAGCATGACATTCTTACATTACTGGTTGTAGGTTACTATGCTTGAGTGATATTAGCATGTTGTAGCACTGCAATTGAATTTTTGCACTTCAATTACAAGTAAAAGGTTAATCGTTATTGTGCTTTGTTTTAATGTCACAGATGGTGTAAATTATGCTAGAGCAAATAAAGTAGTATGCACTAGTACAGTGTTTTTCTACTCCACCAATGGGACAGATTTTCATGATTTCTGCTTTAGAATACAGGTGAAATAATCTGCTGTTCAGTAAGATGGTTACTAACCTGCTTTTACCCATCAGCTGATCATTTCACCTGTATTCTAGTTCAGATACCATGGAGATCTGGCCTGTTGGTGTTTCTTGAGGACTAGAGTTAATGGCTAGCTCTGACACAATAAAAATAATAATAGAAAACAAACCTAAAAATTATCCCCCTTACCACTATGATTTAAAGCTCTATATCTCCAGATCACAACAGCTAAATGTGTAACTGCCATGCCCTAATCCTCATAAACTCTCTAACTGTGAACCCCTCACTGCTATTATACCCATCCACCAGACCAATAATTACTATTAATCCCCTAACCACCAGACTCCATCATCTGTTATCCCCTAAACTGCTAGACCCTTTAACCACTAGGAGCCCTAAACCTTAAAGGGACAGTTCACCCAAAAACTTTCTCCCCTTTAAATTATTCCCAATGATCCTTTTTACCTGCTAGAGTGTATTAAATTGGTTGCAAGTAGCTCCTTTACTCATATTTCAGCATTTGAAATAGCTGATTTAGCTTGTGGTTTCCCAACCTATACTGAAAGTTTCTATACTGGAGTATATTCTATTAAATAGCCTAAGTATACAATGCCAGCAGAAGAGATTACACCCTCAGTGGGGGGCATGATAGTTAAGTAACAAAATGATAATTTTCCATTGTTCTCTCTATGTATTGAGCTTTGGTGTTCTAGACAAATATAAGATAAGGAAGCAAGTCTGTGTACATAAAAGTGATAACATAATGAGATCTGATATTACCTGAAGCTCAACCCATTGTAATAGGCTGTGGTTTCAAAGCACACAACCAGCTACTTCAGATACACAAATAAACCCGAAAATGCAATTTCTTAAATATTTTATACTCTGCAGTTGGTATAACAAGTCATTTAAAATACATTTATGGAAAAACAATTTTACAGTGTACTGTCCCTTTAAGTGACAGCCTCCTTAAAAGTTCCTTTAAAGTAATCTAACTGAACATAAGCTACCCCCACCTAAAACCCAATAAGTACACTGCTAAGAAAATCCAACTAGAATGCACAAAAAAAAAAAAATACAAGAAAACAAAGTACCAAAATTTGTATACAAAAAGCCCTCATAGAATTTAACCCAACAATTACTCTTCAGGTCTTTATGTTGCTAGAGCCACTGCTGTCTAACATTGTTTTTAATATAGTGATGTTCTGGCTATCCATTTAGTCTTATTGTTTTATTTAAATTGAATTTATCTACTCTTTTTTTATATTATTTACACTAGTTCTAATGTCGAGCATTGCAGCCAATCACCAGCTGTTTTCTGCTTGGGAGATACAATGCTTGTGACTCCCATGCAGTGACTTTACCTATATGTTTAACTCCTTTGAGGGGGTAAATACATTGGGCTAAATAACATGTTAAGTATTGATTGTATAAGATGGTAGTTAGAGCAAGGTCTTGTGCAATCAATAATATTCGGTTAACAATCAACCAAGGTAAATACTGCAAAAAGATATACAATCAAAATAATAATAACAAAAGATAAATCAAAGTGCATATAAATCCTAAAAAATAAGGCTATGTAGGAAAGTCCAAACTATATGGAAGCAAGAGAGCAGGTGTCCCAGCAGTGCTTGATTGTAGTAATCTTTGTGCACCTCACAGGGATAGAATGAAAATATGCAATAGTGAAGTCAATTTTGACAATTAGAACCAAGCACAAATGAATAGGTACTCACACTTGAATGAGCTATAACTAATCTCTTAATAGATAAACAGGTAGATATATAGCCCCACGGCTACACTGGGACACTCTGGAACTCCAAGGTAAGGATAAAAGTATAATATTTATTAAAGTATAATATTTATTAAAGTATAATATTTATTAAAAACAAAGGACAAAATATTGGACTAAAATCACAAGGTAAATAATTAGCATGCAGTTTAACTGATCTTTTGTGTCTAGTGATCAGTCTCTGTAAAAACCGGACAACTGAACCACAAATACACTGTCTTTTTATGTTTGCATATTTTTTATTTGATTACAATAATAAACAGTTACAATCATATATAAATTCTTCTCTCCATTTCGTTTCTCACCTCTTATGATCGGGTTAAAAGGTCTACTCTATTACAATACATTATTCATCTACAGGTCTTACATATAGAACATGATGCAGCTGTAGGATCTTTCATTGTCCCCTTGTTACATTTGTATATTCTAAAGTCATATTCTATACCTGTAGACCATTATAAAGTAATTTTTTGGTGAGTTGAAATTTCTGTCTCTTCTTTAGTACAAAACTTCCTCTTTCTCCAGAAACAGCTTGTCATCATTAACTATTAGTCAGAGGATACAACTTTGAGAGAAGTTCCTGTTAAATAAACTGGTTTAAAGGGGGATAGTAAGGGTAAGGAAGGGCTAATGAGTGACGGCACCCTACAGTCCACCTAGTGTTATATGTGTATTTAAGAATAAAGATATTTTATGAGCGATATGATCATTGTGAATCACATTTCCCGATATTGGTATATCATTTAGTACTCAATTGCTTATCCAATAATACCATATTGCTTGGAACACTTCTTTATTGTCAAGGGTATTTGTTGCTAACTCATACATAGTGTATGTATATTGAATTTTATTATATATTTCTGTCCATGTGAGACCACCTGTTTTCCAGTATTTAGCTATGCATGTCCTTGTGACTGTGCATAGGATCCTGATAAATGTATTGATATGTTTGTTGTATATATTAATATGTTCATGTAGGAGGGCTTGTTGAATTGTAAGATTGATGGGTTCATCCAGAAGTTGACTGAGGAGGGAGGATAGTCGTCTCCAAATAACTGTGATTTCCCTGCAGTCCCACCACATATGCCTGTAGGTTCCTATTTCTCCACACCCTCTATAGCAATATATACTACCCTGTGTGTGCATATGAGCTGTTCTAATAGGTGTTAAGTACCAGTGAAAGATGGTCTTAATAACATTTTCTTTAAGATCCACACTTATGTGTCCCTTCCCTGCGTTTTGAAATATAGTTTCCCATTCTTTGATGTCTTTGCATTTATGTATGTCTTTTTCCCATGCCAGCCAAATTGGGGTTTTCACAGTCATTTGGGAGGACTGTATGGCTATATATAGTACAGAAATGGTGTGTTTATGACGGTCTTCGGATTGACAGAGGAGCTCCATTGGTGTAGTGTTGTTTGCTCTCGGGTTTCTCATATATGTTTGAATAGCTGAATTTATCTGTAAGTATATGTACCAGTGTAGTTTTATTGGATTTATTTTTGCTTGAAGCTTATTGAATGTAAGTGTAGTTCCCCCTTCTATGTAGTCTGCTACTCTATATAGGCCTTTATTCTCCCATTTTTGGAGTTGAGACCAGAGTTCACTAGGTAATAGAAATCTTAGTGGTGTGTATAAGGAATATTTCTGCATTAATTTGTATTTAGATGTTGCTACTTTCCAAGTGGTTATTGTAAGGATAGCAGTATATGGTCTGGATGTCCCTTTATCAATTTGTGTTTTTTCTGGTGCCCAGATGATTGTATCACTCCCATTCCACCCACCTAAGTTTGCCTCCAGACCAGGCCACATAACCTCCCCAGATCTCTTCATCAGTAGAGTGTTTTGTGCTAATCTGGCTGAGTGATAATAATCCATTAGATTAGGAGCACCTATGCCTCCCAAGTTTTTGTGTCTATTTAAAATAGATTTCGCTATTCTAGTCTTTTTATTGCCTCTAATGAACATTAGTATCTCTTTTTGCAGTGTATCTAAGTCTGCATTTACAATTTTAATAGGTAGGGTTCTGAACAAATATAATATTCTCGGTAAGATATTCATCTTCACGGCCGCCACCCTACCTAGCCATGAGAAGTTGAAGCTTTTCCATTTCAGCAAAACTTTCTTTATTTGTTTGTATAATGGGATATAGTTTTCTCTATACAGTTGTGTGTAGCAGCTGGGA